>NC_142751.1:12350008-12430008 GCF_051943395.1 Hippocampus bargibanti
CCTTGTTCTTAGCTTGCACTTTCTCAAAGGAGGGAAAAAAAGGTGCCTAATAAGCCCTTTGGGCTTCCAGACGTCAAGCCAGGCAACATCTGTGTGTGTGTGTGCGTGTGTGTGTGTGTGTGTGTGTGTGTGTGTGTGTGTGTGTGTGTGCGTGTGCGTGTGCGTGTGCGTGTGTGTGTGTGTGTGTGTGTGTGTGTGTGTGTGTGTGTGTGTGTGTAGGCGCACATCTCAGCATCTGACCATCACCGCCACCCTGTTGAGGACATGGTCCGTTTGACTTCACATGGCACCACGAAGGGGTCCTCACGACGGACTCAGCAAGGCGAATGAAACTGGCGGCGTTACGTAAGCGGCTAAGTGAATATTCACAACATTTGCATTTTGCATTGAAGTACGATTAGAAATGATTAAGCCAATGTCCTCTGGCACGCCACAGTGCATTCATCACCATTTAATCATCTGCTGGCCTATACATATTACGATGAATAAATATCCCACTTTGCCGTATTATCTGGGTCACCGAAAACAAAGGACTGCAAGTATTTTGTTTTGATGATTTTTTTTTATTTCATCACATATGTGCATTCCTATATAACACAGGTGTCAAAGTCAAGGCCCGGGGGCCAAATCTGGCCCGCTACATAATTTTTTTTGGCCCGCGAAAGCAAATCAAACTGGTAAAATTCCATGATGCTAGCTAAAATCCTAACCAAAATTTCATATTTTTGGATATAAACCACAATGAGTCATTATTCTTGACTTCAGATTTGGAAACTAGCTATTCATTAATTTGTTGTACGCTCTATATGTAATATGTGGAGGGGATTAAACATTCTAATGGCTTCCCCAAATTCATAACGGCCCTCGAGAGGAAACCATAAATACAATGCTATAAAATAATCAATTTACCAGATATTTTACTACAGAGGGACGATATTTTAATTACTCTTATCCAATGTCCTTTTACACAACAGAGATTTTTTGGGGGATTATTTAGGATTAGGACAGTGCTTCTCAATAATGTTGTTTTTGCATGGCAGAAAGAAAATATTGGTAATCCCTCCCTTAACTAACTATGAATAGTATCAATTGTCATCCCTTTTTAAATAAATTATTATATTGTTGTTGAAAGAAAATGCCACTTGTTCATCTTGTGTGATTTCTAGCTCCCGTATTTTCCGCACTATAAAGCACACCTAAAAGCACTTGATTTTTCTCAATGCGCTTTATAATCCGATGCGCCTTCTATATGGATGTGATTTCTTGAATGTAGTATTTTAACTCATTCACTGTGCAAAAATGTGTCCGCTCCTGTACCAGGGTTTTTGTCATTGTCACTCAAATTCCAGGACCTACAGAATATTGAGTTTTAGGACTGCATAAACATTCAATACGGCGTTAGAAATCTATGTCTCTCTTCTTTCATCAGAAAAAGAGTTAATTCTTAAATTATATAAGTCTGGAGTTATGTGTGCTTGAAATGAGGGTGGCTGGTTAATTTCTAGCTAATTTGTTTCTGGAGATATCAGCTGTTAAAACCAGGTGGTTTATATGAGTCTGGGGTTATCTGAATTTGAAATGAGGGCAGCTGTACAAAAGGCAAATGCTGCCCCCTTGTTGTAGTTAATTCCTAAATTATATGGGTCTGGAGTTATCTGATCTTGAAATGGGGGTGGCTGTACACAATACAATACATGTACGTACATAATGATTTATATAGCACTTTAACAACAGCTAAAGCTGTAACAAAATGCTAACATGCAGAAAAGGCAAATACTGCCCCCTTGCGAAAGTGAAAAAACATTGCCAGAGGTCTATCCAGCGCTTTATCGGCACCCCCGCAAGAAAACCCAAACACTAAATAAATAAAAGTCCATTTTATTCCTTTTAGTTTAGCTCCATCTAGTAGATGCATAATTGCAACATCAGGCACTATCATAGCATCTATTCTATGCACTTTATCATGCGGTGCGCCCAAAATATAAAAACAGCTTTAAAATAGAAGTGAAATTGCGCCTTATACTCCGAAGCGCCTTATAATGCAGAAAATACGGTAAATCCACACCTTCACAATCCTTCCAGATTGATTATCACCACCGCTTTAGGGGTTGATATTTTCTCAATGTGTGTGGAAGAAGTCATAGGAGGCCAGTTTAGGCTGCAGGTGCACATGAAGAAAAGCGAATGAAGGTTCTCGCAGGGTCAGATGAAAGTTAAAAAAAAAACAACAACAACAACCCTCAAGGTGATTTGATTTCATTTTTTTCTGCAGGAGGTGTAATTTACTCACTGCTCTCTGTCTTGATACAGAAACGATGCTTGAAGCCCTTGTGTGAGTGGGTGCAGGTGAGCACCTCTGGGTTGGAGCAGCCCACGTCCACGTATCGCTGATCCTGGATGATGTTGCACCCATAGCACTGCAGACCTTCCACTGCGCCGGGAGGAGGGGGAACATCGAGAGAGAAAAGATAAGTTGACAAGGTAATGATGATCGTCTCTGCTATTGTGCCCCTATGGAAGAAAGGCTACACACAATTATCATAAATAATCAGAATAGAATTGCAGGTTTTATTACTGCGGTAGACAGCTTAACGGGAAAGCAGAGGGGGGTGGCATAATAAGGAAGTTTAATATAATAATACCCTTGTGGTCGGTATTTTTCATTGATAATATTATATTGGTTTGTGTATTCATGCTCGGTGATGAAATATACTCTGATCCTCATGTTGCTGTTAAGCTAGTATGGCTGTAACTATTTTTAATCAGGGATTAATCTGTCAAATATTTGGTCGATTAATCAGTGAATTTGGAGAAACAAAGCAGTTCAATTTCATGCCTTTGTGTCAAACTTCTAAAAATAAAGTCATTGTGCGACCGGATTGGTCCGTAACGTTTCAGAACAATTAGCAAAATTGTTCATTGTTTAATTTTGATTCAACACAAAGATAATCGGTCGGATTTCAGGGAGGACCGAATAAAAACGGATCATAGTCTTGGAGAGTCAAGTCACTCAATAAATGTGTGAACTCTAGCTAGCTAACTAGCTAGATAGCTATCTCGGTCGATAGATAGCTAGAGAGCTTGATAAGTAGATAAACAGATAGAGATTGAGCTAGATAGATAGAGATCTACCTAGAGAGCTAGCTAGATAGAGAGCTAGCTACAGAGCTATCTCTATCTTTCTATCTATCGACTTGGGTATCTAGCTAGCTATATATATTTAGCTTGATATCTAGATATCTAGCTATTTGGTATTTAGCTAGACATCTCGATATTTAGCTAGATATCTAGCTATCTAGATAGCTAGTGTGTTGTTAGCTGTTCCTAGCTACTGTGATACTGTGATACTGTGATACTGTGCTACTGTGATAGATAGATAGATAGATAGATAGATAGATAGATAGATAGATAGATAGATAGATAGATAGATAGATAGATAGATAGATAGATAGATAGATAGATATCTTTTAATGCTAATAACGATACAATGTTATGCGGAGGTATCCTGCTAACAATTCTTCCTTTCCTTTCGGCTTTTCCCTTCAAGGGGTCGCCACAGCAAATCAGTGTCCTTCATCTTTAACAATTATGATACATAAATGATAATGTCAAAAGTACCGGAAAATAACTGCCAAGCACTTTGTTAGGGGCTTTTGTACTTCCACCGCAGCTGTTTTTTTTTGTCTTAAATGCCTCTTATTGATGCAGTTGCAACATTAAATATATTGTTCAAATATTTTTTTTTTGACTGTCAATGTTAGACTTTCCCTTTAATCGGCACTTTCTGTGGCGATATTAGTTTTGGATTGTAAATTCTGCCGAGCAACAAGCACCAAGTGTTTGATCCAACCAGATGGAGTCCATTAACCACTAAATGAACGCAACACCCATGCGAAAAAAAAACATTTTTTTTCCCCCTTTCAAAAAAAGCCACTTGAGCTGATGACATTATTGTGCTCAGCGCTTGAAGAGCAGTTAATCTAAAACGTCACTGAGATTCATCTTGAGGGCTGCTTTTCTACTTCCCCCTTCATCTTGAGTGACAAGCGTAAAAAAGAAGACGTATTGGTGATCTTTTTCTCGAGCTTTTGGCCAAACGGCGATGGACTCAGTAGTGTGTCACCGTTTCAAAGCTTAGCAACCTGAATACGTTGGAAGTGACGGCACAGAAAATGACTCAAGGGGTCTTGGACGGAAGTGGTGATTTTGAAGTGATGATTCAAATATTTTGCCCAAACGGCAGCAAGTGAGGCGTATTGACCCTTCCAGCAATGACCTTTTTCAGGAATTATCCGGATTCTTTTTATGTTCCTCCCAGTACTTTCAAGAACAAAATACCAGCCGAATCCCACCTGCGAGGTGGGGGTTAAACTGGGATTGCCTGTGAATTCACAGTGATCGCACACACCTGCGACCGACCCGCCAAATCCCTCCACCCCATACACACACAAGATGGAAGATCAGCTTTGGAGCTGAAACCAATCCGCACTCTTTATCCGCGGTAGCCCACAGAGGACACCAGCCTCTCACTTGCCTGGCCGCCGCTAAATAGCCAAACCCAAAGCCTGGAGCTTTCAGGGGTGAACTAATCCCACCGCAAATGCTCTTAGAAAAATCACTTTTGGAAATCTGCTGGAATCGATGCGAAGCTTCACCGGGACTGGAGGTGCATGCCAAACTTTAAAGGACAGCATTTTTTTTTGTTTCCTAACTGACATCTGAAAAACGTTTTATAGCATCTAAAATACCCAAAACACACAAGCTGATATTTTTTAGTCAAATGCAAAACACCAATAAAAATGACTTAAAGTGTCCCAAAACTGCCACAAAATGAGCTGGGCAGATTCAGAAAGTCCCGCCCCCTTGTTCGTGACATCACGCCAGGATACCCCTCCACAAACTGCCTTGCTCCAGAATCAAAACAATGGCTTCAGAGTGGTCATATTATTATTATTATTATTATTATTATTATTATTATTATTATTATTATTATTATTATTGTTATTGTTATTATTATCGTCATCATCAGCATTATTATTATTATTATTATTATTATTATTATTATTATTATTATTATTATGATAACACATCTCATTAATATTGTTATTATTGTTATTATTATTATTATTATTCACCCATATGGTTACTTTTTTGACACTAAGTATACATGCAGTACACAAAATAACTCATGTGCAGAGTGAGGCATCATAATTCATTCCTAAAATTACTAATTTCCTAAATTCCAGGACTCGGTCTCACTTCAGGAAGCGACCTTAATGCTAGCATGTAACACACTATTCATAGGATAATGAAAGTAGCATCAGTGCTGCGGTAGGAAACAATGGATATTTTGAATACCAATGGTGGGGCAACACGTGTAAACAAGCAATTGAACAATACTTACTTGGGTATATTTTACTTTTGGGGAAACAAATATATATATATATACTGTATTCTTCTGCTTACTAAACTTTGTCCTAATTTTCAAAATGGGCATTCTCACCTGCAGACAATTTCTGCGTTGGCAATGTCACATCAAGATATTTTGGAGCCCCATTTCCAAATTGGCATCACCTCAGGGAAGCATTCTAAGTATTCCATTAAGCGCGGCAAGAAGGCCTGCCGCGTTTGTTTTGCCGGATGGAAATGATGGCAATTTACATCGGGCAAAAGAAGCTGATTTAACTCTTCGTTAGCATGCAACGCTTCACGCTGGCTGCACTCATGAAGCAGCGAGGCGCTGCCCAGTTATGAGCATTTGTCAACATAATGAGGACTTAGTGGGGGGAGACAATCTACATCCACCGCTTCTTGGTAAAATCCAATTTATTCTCACTGCACACCACGTTGTCTCGAACCAAAAATGGATTCCTTGGAAACACCACACTTCAATTGGACATTTTTGACTGAAAACCTTGAAAATTAAACAAAAACAACTAGTGGGGCAATACAAGCAATGGGCCTAATACAATACACTTTCATTTATACATGCATTGACTGACTCAACATGTTTTATTTTTACGTTTTAAAGCCTTGTTGTTTTATTTCTGAGTGAAAAGTGAGTAAATCCATAAGTTTCTGTACTATATGTACTGACTTTTATAACGAATACAAACGAAATTGAAAGAAGTGACGCTTGTTTCAATCCATATTGTTTTTCACGAAGGAACCGTAATGTAAAATTACAGTTAATCTGAACTTATTGACAATTGAACAAATGATCGATCATATGATCTTTCAGCTCTTCAATTTTCTTGATTAAGAAAAAAAAAAATCATGTGACTAGCATTAGCCGCATGCTAGCATTTTTTGACAAAGAATATAATTTTTAAATATATATAAATTTGTATATATATATATATATATATATATATATATATATATATATATATATATAAGAAATATACAAAAAATATATATATAAATAAATGAAATATATATACATATAAAAGAAATATATATACAAAATATATATATAAAAATAAATATACATAAAAAATATATAAAAAGAAATATACATTCAAAAAATATATGAAAACAAATATACATACAAAAATATATAAATCGTGTGACTAGCATTAGCCTCATGTTAGCACTTTTGACCAAGTAGATAGATAGATAGATCTAAAATTTTAGATATAGAAATTTTTTATATACATAAAAGAAATATACTTAAAAAATACATATATACAGCTTCAGCTGTTGTTAAAGCGCTATATGAATCAATATGTATTGTATATGTGTATATGTGTATATGTATATATGTATATACAGTAAAGTCTCGTTATATCGATATTGGTTATATCGATAGTACTGCTTATTACGATACTATTTCTATGAACGCAAGGAGAAAATTTACATGCCGCAGGATCGGATATATCGATAGTCCAGTTATATTGATATTTTTTCTGACTCCCGAGAATGTCGATATAACGAGACTTTACCGTATATAGATATATTTTTTAATCTCATTCTACATATTTCAACTGTATTGACAAAACACATATAAAAACAGCTTATGCCTGAATATTTTTTATTTTGCCTCAAAACAGATGGGGTGGGACCTCAATTCAAAAACGGCTTAGCAGCTCTTCAAGCAAATTCAGGTAAATATTGCCTATGTTGAGTCATGTTGGTGCTCATCAATTCATATCTGACTTCCTGTTATGGTATTACAGGATGCATTTTAATAAATTTGGAAGCTGGTACAAATCACTCACTCGCAAATGCTCTTCTAATGCCTTTGAGAGTGCTCTTGTGTTGTTAAGCTCCCATGTTGTTGTTTATGCAGAGTTACAGTCCCACCAAGAAGACCCCCCAAAAAAATATAATCCAGTATCACTCTTAAAACAAACAAAAAAAATATTAATATTTTGGATTACATCCCATCATGTAAATATAATTTACTTTATGCATCCAAATCCTCCTTGTCGCCAAAAGTCATTTCAATTAATGCCATTTATGGATTCTACCTCATTGACAAACAAGACATCCGTGGGCCTCTCTGATGACTTTTTGACATCAGCGTTGACCAAACACTCTGGGGACACTTAAGCACGCTGTCGTCTCGGTTCTTTCATTTGCACGTCCTTTTATTCCCCCGCCCTCCGCAACCCCAGTGAGATAAAAGGTTACAGCAAAGCCCCGTTGCACTCGATTGTTATGACTCTTTGGGGAAATTGATGTTGGAGACGATGGATATTTGAAGCCAAATTACATGTGTGTATTTATTGTCAATGTGGCTTTGTTGATTATCTCTTACAATTCCTCTATAGTGGCTCTAAAATGTCCTCTAACACGTTACTTTTAACCCATTAAAAATAAGACACTTTTATTACATTAAAAAAAAAAGCCTACAAATAAAACTGAGAAATCAAATCTCGGACTGACCTTGTGTCAAGCAGAGCGTCAAAATAAATCCAAGCCTGTACACCAGCCAGGTGTGTAAAGTCATGAATGCAGCACAGGGATGGGATGGACGTCCCAGTCGCAGTCGCGCTGCTTCTGGAGCGCCGGAAAATTCTGCCACCTTTTGGGGCGGGGAGGGTCGCGGCACGAGTGCCGTGAACAAACTGCCAGCTAGCCAGTGCGACGAGGGTGGGAGGGTGGGAGGGTGGGAGGCGGCCATGCGGGCACTCAGTCAGCTAAGCAGCCACTCAGGCAAAAGGAGATGATCGGGAGGAGGAGAAAAAGGAGGAGGAAAAATATGCCAGTGGAACGATTAGAAGAAAAGGAAGTGAGGGTGTGCCACAAAATCATGGGGAATAGATCTGCTAATTAAGAAAATGATAGGTGAGCTCCAAAGCTAATTTCTTGAATTAACAAAACAAGTGTCAAATCAATGTCGACTGCATGAAGGGCATCGGGGGCAGTGTCCCACCAGCTGTGAATAAAGTACGTGTTAACACAGGGGTGTCAAAGTCATTTTTTGCCGCGGGCCACATTGTAGTTATGGTTTCCTCTCGAGGGCCGTTATGAATTTGGGGAACCCATTAGAATGTTTAAATCCCTTCAAATATTACATAGAGAGCACACAGCAAATTAATGAATAACTCGTTTTCAAATCTGAAGTCAAGAATAATGACTTTTATTGTGGTTGACATCCAAAAATATGAAATTTTGGCTCAGATTTTAGCAATCATCATGGAATTTAACAGGTTTGATTTGCTTTCGCGGGCCGAAAAAAATGATGTGGCGGGCCGGATTTGGCCCGCGGGCCTTGACTTTGACACCTGTGTGTTAACATGTTTAACTCCCAAATTGGACCCAAAAAAATGTCAAATAAACAACCATTAGGGTATTTTTTTAAATCGGTAGTTTCTCTGCCTTTATGCAAATAATTTAGATAGCCAATAGATACAATAATAATAATAATAATAATACATTTAATTTCTAAGCGCCTTTCAAAACTCTTTACTGTCACAAGATATGTTTTTCTGTGGGTGAGCAGCGGCAGCCACACGCGCCAGCGTTCACTCAACCCAGAAGTAACTCAAATAGATAGAAAGCTAGCTAGCGAGCTAATAGAAACAATAATAAGCATACATTTCATTTCTAAGCGCCTTTCAAAACTCTCAAGGTCACTTTACAGTCACAGGATCAGTTTTTCTGGAGGTGAGCAGCGGCTGCCACATGGCTGGATGTAACTCAAATGGATAGAAAGCTAGCTAGCCAGCTAGTAAATAGCCAACAGACAGCTCGCTAGATAGCCAGCCTGCTATACAGCTACACAACCAATAGATAGCCAGACAACCAGCCAATAGATAGCCAACATATAGCTAGCTAGATAGCTAGCCAGACAGATAGCTACATAGCTAATATATAGCTAGCAAGATAGATAGCCAATAGCTAGCTAGCCAGCCAACTAATATATAGCCAAGAGATAGCGAGCCAGGCAGATAGCTACATAGCCAAGAGTTAGCGAGCCAGCCAGATAGCTACATAGCCAATATATAGCCAGCCATTCTGTGGGTCTTGCAATTTGAGTGAAAATGACAAAAACCCTGGCACTGGAGTGGACACATTTTTGCACATCGTCTAGCAGTGATTGAGTTAAGAAGATAAAAACTGTATGGAGCAAACACCATCAGGATTATAGTAATCCCTCATTTTTCACGGTTAATGGGGACCTGGACCACCTGCGATCGACGAAAACCCGCGAAGTAGAGTTATATAATAATGCAAAAATTCAGAGTCATTCGTTTTTTTGTTTTTTTTTATTCTGAACTGATAAAAAAAAAATCTGCGATGCACTGAAACAGTGAAGTAGCGAGGGATCACTGTAATTCCAATTTGATAATCCATTGCTTCTAATAATAGCCCCGATCGGACAATGTGTTAAAAGCCTCGCCTTTATATGGAGTGGGGGGCGTGAGAGTGTGGGTGCGCCATTCAAACAAACACGCCATTATCTTGCGTATCGGCGCGCTTGCACACTGTGGAGAAAATTCCATCTAATCAAGAATTAAAACGTAAATCCTTTCTAAGAGACTGTAATGCCGTCGGATAAGGCAGAGCTTTGTGCTAAGCTCCATCCACAAGCTCCATGCGTCCTGGAATTCAAGTGGCAATGACAAAAGCCCTGGCAGTGAATGAGTTAATTGATTATAAAAAATAAAAAAAAAATAAGTGAGAATTTGTAAAAAGAATTCCACATTGTTCATTCATCCTGTTTATTTTCCATTAAAAAAATATATTTATTTTGATATTATTTTTGTATTTTTTTAAACCAGGATTTAGGTATCTTCCACTTGATGTGTGTTTTATTTTTTATTTATTATTTTTTGGATGAAAAAAGAAAAATTCTGATGAAAGAAGACAGCTGAATGTTTCCTTTTCATTGATAGAGATTAGACGGAATAGAAGTTATCATATTTAATAAAAGTGTCATGTTAGATGCTTAGTGAACATGTGTGACTCGAGGATACAATTGAAGCACAGACAACCATGGGTCAATCTGAATTGAACAGACACAGCCTGATAAACTGTCATCTTCATCTAGGAGAGCTCATTAGCCAGGTTACAAATGTATCAGTTCGTGGAAGAGACAATGTTTTATTGCTTACAGCTGTTCGTGCTTAGAACGGCCGGGGGCGTGGTATTCTTATCAAGAAAACTATGTTTTACTAATGTATCACTTTAATTTGCATATACAGTAAAGTCTCGTTATATCGATATTCAAGGGAGTCCGAAAAAATATCGATATAACTGGGACTATCGATATATCAGACCCTGTTTGCATGTAATTTTCTCCGTGCGTGCATAGAAATAGTATCAATATAACCGGGACTATCGATATATCCGATATCGATATAACGAGACTTTACTGTACTCTCAATAAATAGCTTGGCAGACGGCTGCAGAATTTGAGCGTCTGTCTTGAATGGCTACGTCCCCTGCCGGCAGTCAAAGACAATCTTTCTGTGTCCGAGCCTTTGTCCACAGTGTCCGATCGAACATCTCTGATATTACTATACCGTAAAAAAAAAAAAAAAAACATTTCACATTTTGTTTTGTTTTAGGGAAATGTTGAATTGTTATATACAGTAAAGTCTCGTTATATCGATATCGGATATATCGATAGTCCCTGTTATATCGATACTATTTCTATGCACGCACGGAGAAAATTACATGCAAACAGGGTCGGATATATCGATAGTCCTGGTTATATCGATATTTTTTCGGACTCCCTTGAATATCGATATAACGAGACTTTACTGTATAGTTGACTATAACTTTATTTTTATTGATTTATTTTTCCACTTTTTCAATCTCAAAGCTGCTGCGACAGGCAATTTGTGTCTCATCTGTGTTATTTTTTCCTCTCCTCTTCTCCCTCCCCACGGTCTTACTCTCCTTATTTATACGATATTATATATTTATATCGCACAGAGCCACTCAGGAGAGGGGGAATGATGGAAATTTGGAAAATGAAGAAGGAAGGTCCAGCGGTTCTCCGATAATGAAAATGAGTCTTCCCCCGAGACGCCAACGACTAATCTTGACACACAAAGGCCACTTTAATTTCCTTCATCTGCCATGTGGTGAGTCCGGTTCGTGACAGCAACAAGAACGGGAAGTAGGGGTGGCTTTAAATTGTTGATGGAATTGCAATTAAGACAACAACAGACGAAGAAGAAGAAGAAGAAGAAGAAGCAAGCCGGCGGCTATGCAAGCAAGCAAGCAATTGCGGAGGAAATGCATGAAAAGTTAATTTTGCTCTAACCTTCCACTACAAGCGTCGAGGGCATGATATGCAACACCAGTGTGTTGCATCCCATAATAACCATAATTAGCAGTCATCCGGCAGCGTTTGACCACAATGTTATATATTCAGGATTGCTTATTAAGTCATTCGCTGGCATTCCCGAATTTATTTGGGGATTGAAAAACATGCTAATAGCTAGCAATTAGATAGCTAATAGCTTGCTCGCTATAGATAGATAGCTATTAGTACTTAAATGCGTCAGCGCCTCTCAGGAATTCGCGCACTAATAAAAAAAAAAATGAATAATAATAATTGACTGACAGTCATTATTAATGCCTTGGCGGTAAAATTATAATAATAATAATAATTTCATTTTTAAGCGCCTTTCAAAACTCTCAGGTCACTTAACAGTCACCGTTAGATGTTTTTCTGCGGGTGAGCGGCGGCAGCCACACGCAACAGCGTATACTCAACCTAGAAGTAACTCAAATAGACAGAAAGCTAGCTAGCTACTTAATACTTTGTTAATAGATAGCTTGCCAGACAGCTAGCTAGAATGCCAGACGGCTAATGGATAGCTGGCAAGATAGCTAGTGAGATTGCCAGATAGGTAATAGATAGCAAATAGCTAGCTAGATATCCAGACAGCTAATGAATAGCTAGCGAGATAGCCACCCTCAATGACTATTGGAACAGCGACTGCGGAGCGATATCCCAATAAACCCCATGCGTATATTCTTTATCCTCAGGCCAAAAGGGTCAATAACGTCTCTTTTTTTAGGGGGGTGAAAATGCTAAATCTATAAAGGTATCTCCCCAAATTTTTGAAATATTTTCCTGTAATTAACATAGTTGTAGTTATGTTTTGAATTGTATGTTTTTTTTAAATAAGAATTTTCTAGAACATTGCTGCCGTGTTTCCCTCTTCGTGGAGTAGTAGATTCCTCAACCATAGGTTGCCAAGAAACAGCACAGTGAGTCCTCACTGTGCTGATTTTTTTATAATTATTATTTATGTAGTCCTTTATTTTTTTTCAGGTGGAAAGTTCTGCCTAACAACAAGTGCCGCAGCAATGTTGTTTTTCTGACATTTTTCATACGTGTACAACATAACGAAAAGCACATCACATAGAAGAGCCGCTCCTTCGGCATCTTGTGTCCGTACACGGCATCTGAAGATGCAATCAGTGGCCATGCATTTTGTGCATGACTGCTCCTGTCCTTGCGCTCGGGGGTCTCGGGGGCGGCGGCGGCGGCGGCATCGCCCGAGGCCTCGTCACCATCTGCCGCTGTCACTAGTGGTGGCGGCATCACGTTGACGTAGGCCCTGGCTTCGCTACAACACAGCGGGTAGCTTATCAAGCGGCATTATTGAAGACAGAGTTAATTGTTCGCGGATTTGTTTTTGTAAATATTGTAATTCTATCCTTTTTTTTTTTTACTCATTCACTGCCAAACGTGCAAAAATGTATCTTCTCCAGTGCCAGGGTTTTTGTCATTGTCACTTGAATTCCATGACCTACGGACGATTGAGTTTTAGGACTACAGTGATACCTCGGTTTACGAACCCCTTGGCTTACGAACTTTTCAGTTTACGAACGTTACATTTATGAACATTTTACCTTGGCATCCGAACTTTTTGCGTCCACAGAGCTGCCTCAATGAGTGATGTGTCGTTCGCGAACGAGCCTGTTCTTTTAAACACAAAATGGCAGCCGACTTTTTTTGTCCTTTATTCCCCACCCCCAGTCTTTGGTTAAAGCCATGTGATTGGTCAAGAACGCAGCAGTTAGGGGGGGTGGTTTCAACATTAAAGAGACAGGCAGACAACAGAGAGAGATTGACAAAATGGATAGAAAACAGTGAAATTTGACTTGTTTCAACTTTGATAGTTCAAAGGCAGAGTGTAGACTGCAAGGTTAAAATTCCCATCAATCAGGCACCACAAATAACCCGCACAAGCCATCTGTACACTTGATGCAGAAAGCTATCAACCCAGCTAAACAGAACACAATTGATGAGGAACTGGGTAAAATTATCGCAGAGAAAACACCTACAAGGGATCATTCCTCAAGATGGTGAAAGGCTATGTTCCTTATCAAATGTTTAATGCTGATGAAAGCGGCCACTCCATTCCATCAAGCCATCAATGACCATCATAAAGGTTAATAAAACGACTTTATTATACTGTAAAGATCATTTCTTTAATTATAATACAATAACACATTTATTATACATAATGAATTAGAAAATTAGAAAGTACAAAATTGTGTTTTATGGGGACCTGGGAACGGATTATTCTCATTTTAATGGTTTCCTATGGGAAATTAATTTTTGGGATACACACTTTTCACCTGACACACTCTGTCTGGGAACCAATTAAGTTCGTGAGCCAAGGTATCACTGTAGTCTCTTCTTTCATCATAAAATAGTTACGTCCTAAATTAAATGGGCCTGGAGTTATGCGAGCTTGAAATGAGGGCGGCTGTCCAAAATACAATGCAATTGGTTTATATCGCGCTTTTACAACAGCTGAAGCCGGAACAAAGCGCTAACATGAAAAATGGGGAAATGCTTACCCCTTGCCTAAAAGAAAACCATTGCCAGAGGCCATGGCCAGCGCAGGATGTAAGAATCCAATATGGCGGAGAACGTTAATGACACTCATAACAACCGTGAAAACGCCCAGCTGGCCAGATAATGGATTTTTTTTTTCCCCCAACAAATCCACTAAATGATAAATAAATGACTCAATATAGGGTTAAATACAATTTAAGCTACCGGCAACAGCGCCGTTGTTTAAAGATTCGCCCATATAAATCATCAACTCCGAAAATCTCTTAATTTAAACAGTCGCCCCCCTTCCCTCAATCTCCACGGCTTAGAGGCAGCAGCATCTGCTTGACACACACACACACACACACACACACACACACACACACACTTTGCATGGGAACATCCTAAACTCAAATTTAACCTGAGACGTGCTCTGACATCTGTTCCCTCTAATGACTCGCATTCACGCACTTAGCCACTGGTGAGTGTTTGCGCATTAGCATCTTCTTGCTGACACAACTTGCGCCGCAGCTTTTTGTAAAGGTTACACACACTCAGCCGCAGCGCCGTATCCAGCTTAGCATGGCCGACATTGCCTTCACCGATGAATCAATTTGTTTTTCATATTCGGGAATTGAAAATATAACGGAGTGCCATTCCCAAATTTGTTCGGGTGTTGTGTTTTCATGCTTGATTGTTTGGTCTGACATTTTGTTTCAGCTATTCGCTGGCTAATGGCTATCTGTTCGCTAGCTAATGGCTATCTGTTTGCTAGCTATTGGCTATCTGTTCGCTGGCTAATGGTTATCTATTCGCTGGCTGATGGCTATCTGTTCGCTAGCTAATGGCTATCTGTTTGCTAGCTATTGGCTATCTGTTCGCTGGCTAATGGCTATCTATTCGCTGGCTGATGGCTATCTGGTCGCTAGCTAATGGCTATCTATTTGCTAGCTAATGGCTATCTATTCCCTGGCTGATGGCTATCTATTCGCTGGATAATGGCTATCTGGTCGCTAGCTAATGGCTATCTATTTGCTAGCTAATGGCTATCTATTCCCTGGCTGATGGCTATCTATTCGCTGACTAATGGCTATCTATCTGCTAGCTAATGGCTATCTATTCGCTGGCTGATGGCTATCTATTCGCTGGCTGATGGCTATCTATTCGCTGGCTAATGGCTATCTATTCGCTTTCTGATAGCTATCTATTCGCTGGCTAATGGCTATCTATTCACTAGCTAATAGCTATCTATTCACTGGCTGATGGTTATCTATTTGCTGGCTAATGACTATCTGTTCACTGGCTAATGGCTATCTATTTGCTAGCTATTAGCTATCTATTCACTAGCTATTGGCTATCTTTTCACTAGCTATTAGCTATTCTCTATCTAATAGCTATCAATTCGCTAGCTATTAGCTACTTATTCACTAGCTAATGGCTATCTATTCACTAGCTATTAGCTATTCGCTATCTAATAGCTATCTATTCGCTAGCTATTAGCTATTTATTCACTAGCTAATGGCTATCTATTCTCTAGCTATTAGCTATCTATTCGCGAGCTTGCTATCTATTTGAGTTACTTTGGGGTTGAGTGAACGCTGGCGCGTGTGGCTGCCACTGCTCACCCACAGAAAAAAAAACATCCTGTGACTGTCGTGACCTTGAGAGTTTTGAAAGGCGCTTAGAAATCAAATGTGTTGTTATTATTATTAAAGGCGAAGGCTCTCACAGAGGATTTATTACAAAAACAGTGACAAAATTGATAAAACCCTAGTTTTTGTGTGTGTGTGTGCGTGTGTTTGTTTGTTTCCTTTTGTAGCCTCACCCGGTGACTCAGAAGCAGCATCATGTCATTAAATGCCAGAATCCCACCATGCGGAACTGATTCTCAAGCCAAAATAGTCTGATCACCTTTTTCAAAATAAACCCAGCACGACTGATGGTTCTCTATGTTTATTTTATTTTTATGTATTTTATTTTATTTTTTGTGTGTGAGTGTGCATAGCCTGCATCCCTCTCAGCCCCCGAGGCAGATTTGGCTGCAGGCCACTGCAGTCGAGCTCTGCAGGGGGAATATGAATGGCATTAGCTGCGGGCTGTTGCCATGGTGTTGACTTATTTACTGTACATCAGCCCGCTGACTTCAAACAGTACGTTTTGGCTGCCATATTAGTGTCAGCGTTATCATCCGAGGGACACATTTCCACTGGGTGATTTAAAAATAAATAATAATTAAAAATCCACTCTGGCCGCTTGTCAACAAGATGAAATGTGTGTGCTAAAAGTACATGGCAGTGACAAATTTATTCTTACATGTGCGTTTAATATAAAAAGAAAATTATTGTACCCTACCGGACGACTCACCTGGAATAGATAGATGAGCATTAATTTCAAGACAGGTAAATAAATCATTAGTCTTTTGAAATAGATTGATGTCGTTTGTCAGATAATGGATTTATTAGCTAGGTAGCTAGCTAGCTACTATCTCGGTAGCTATCTATTAGCTAGCTAGCTTTCTATCTATTAACTAACTAGATATCTGGCTGGCTATCTAGCTAGTTATATAGGCATCTACCTATTAGCTATCTATTAGCTAGCAAGCTAGCTAGCTTTCTAAAATGTTTATAAAATTTAGAAAAATCATGATTTTAAAATTTTACAGCTATCACCCTGTACCACCATTAGATTAAGAGTTTTGAAAGGTGCTTATAAATGAAATGTATTATTATTATTATTAGCTAGCTATTTCCTATCGATTAGCTATCTAACTGGCTATCTATTATCAATCTAGCTGGCTGGCGATCTCGCTAGCTGGCTATCTAGCTAGCTATTAGTTATTTATTAGCTAGCTAGCTAACTCTCTATCTATTGTAGTTATTCCGGCTTGCGTGTGTGGCTGCCGCTGCTCACCCACAGAAAAAATTATCGTGTGACTGTAAAGTGACCTTGAGCGTTTGGAAAGGCGCTTATAAATGAAATGTATTATTATAATAATGACCTGCACGTTTACTTATAATATAATGGCAATAATAATGCTCATTAATGTGATACATATGCCTTTATTAAAAACACACACACGCCTCAAAGCATTTTTATCAGTACTATATACAGTATATATATACTATATGCACAGTATTTTTTTTTCATTAATGGAGGTTGATTCCCCACTTTTGAAAAGGAAACAAACCGGAAGTTCTGATTGTAGTCGATAGAGGGCAGTCGAGATCGATAGCCTACTACCGGAAGTCAAGAACCGGAAAAGGAAAATTAAAAGACGAAGAAGAAACTCACACGTGTTTACAATATGTCCGCCTGACTCGTAGCCCACTCCTTTTTGACATAATAAGTTCTCTCGAAACAAGAATTTATTACTTCAACGCGTCTCGGGTGAACGAAAAGTCATTTTTGAACGCCGCCATGGCTCAGAGAAAGAAAAAAATGACCAAGAAGAAGAAAAATACGGCTGGCAGACAGCCGAACGCGGATTCCGACGACGGCGACTTCGAAATAGACGTGCAAATCAAAGATGACGATTCCGTAAGCCTTAAAAATATTTTCAAACCCTCACGCGATTGGTTTCTATCTTATGTTGTGATTGCGAAAACTTCGGGTATTGATTCCATTACCCAAGCATGCACATTGGAATCTAGCATCGGGGGTATAGCTCAGTGGTAGAGCATTTGACTGCAGATCAAGAGGTCTCCGGTTCAAATCCGGATGCCCCCTTCAGGTCTTTTTCCTCTCCAATAATGTATTACCAGAATGAAACATGACTCAAAGAATTAATACGTGTTAGTAAGTATATTGTGCTTTTTTACAATACGTCATCTATTTTTACGGCCTTTAGCTGCAGCACTCTTGAAGACTTGACTTTACACTCTTGACTTGACTATTTTTCTTGGGTGTCAGCCGAGACAGACAACCATCAATACTAACATTCATACCCAAGGACAATGAAGTTTTCACTGAACCTAAACTGAGTTTTGATGAGAGAAGCAAGGCACATTTTTGCCTCCTGGTTGACATTTGAGAACCAATGTTAGGCAAATATGCTAATTGTAAAGGTTTCAGTGCACCCTCTGCCTACTTCTGTTAATGAAATTCCCCCCACTCTTGATTAATATTCTTTATCCAACATCTATATTTTGAATTTTGACAGCCCAGGGAAAAGTTGTTGCGCTTCCCCACTGCTTCTGACTGCCTGTCTGATGTGGAGCTTGATACCAGGGAAATGGTCCGGGCCCAGAACAAGAAGAAAAAGAAATCGGGGGGATTTCAATCCATGGGTGAGTGCCACCACAATAAATATTAAGTGCAATAACATCCCTGTGTTTTATTGCTTGTGCTGTTGTACTTGTATGTGGTCAAATAATAGTAGGCCAGTTAAAGGACAATCGACGTCTCCGGACAAGTTGTGTCCATAATTTGTAAAATGGCTTCAAATGACTTCTACTGAGCGTATTTTACAAAGATTCCACCGCATATAGCTAGATTTTACGTTTTAAGACTCGTGCTGAATATTCAGGAAGTCTTGTTTTTGAGTTGGTGACGAGTTCGTACGTGACGTCACTGAAGGAACGCCCCTGACTGAAAAAAAGACACATTGTAGCAGTCCTTCTATCACGTCAATATATTTTGCTGTACTTGTTTGCTCTGAAAACCTTGTGTTGCACCAAAAAGCCGCCAGAAGAGGGCGACCAAGCTCCATATAAGGAACTTATCAGCCTGTGGAAACTAAATACACTGTCGTGTCTACAAGGGGTCGCCATTTTCTGCCTCTTTTTTGGTGATCCATTTCCCCCCAACGTTGCCTCAAAATGGCACGGAATAAATTCTTTCATCGATTGCAAACATGTATGCTTTCCTCTTCAGAACTATTTGAATCATATTCATAACTGGATGTGTAACAAGAAAGCATATTCTCCGAATCTGAAGCCATTGTTTTGATTCTCCAGCAATGCAAGACGTCTTGGCGTGACGTCACGAACTGGGGGCGGGGCTTTCTGAAAATGCCCAATTCACAGCTCAATTTTTTCGCAGATTTTGAACACTTTAAGTCATTTTTATTGGTGTTTGGCATTTGAATAAAAATATCAGCCTGCGTGTTTTGGGTATTTTAGATGCTATAAAACGTTTTTCTGATGTCAGTTAGGAAACAAAAAAGTGACGTCGGTTGTTCTTTAAATAATCAAATACGGTGATGTAGGCATATGTTTTCTTCACCACAATTCTCCATTTTGTGTATGGTTAGGACTCAGCTACCCCGTCTTCAAAGGCATCATGAAGAAGGGCTACAAAGTGCCAACGCCAATTCAAAGAAAGGTGAGACTGGCACCCCTTGTTATCTTCAAATACAATATTCTAACCCCATTATTCGCACATCAAGACTATCCCGGTCATTCTGGACGGCAAAGACGTCGTCGCCATGGCTCGGACTGGCAGCGGCAAGACGGCCGCCTTCCTGGTGCCCATGTTTGAGAAGCTGAAGGCGCCGCATGCTCAGACGGGTGCGAGGGCTCTCATCTTGACCCCCACTAGAGAACTGGCCCTGCAGACTATGAGGTTCACAAAAGAGGTAAACGATGGCAATGAATGCGGCGTCAAATGAAGTCACACCTGGAAATGAATTCTAATCAATTCAATCGTCGCAGTTGGGGAAGTTAACGAAGCTGAAGACAACCTTGATTCTTGGTGGAGACAGGTGTGTGGTTGTTAATCTTTTTAATTCATGTCTATGTTTCGTTTTTTTTGCTGTTAAAATGATGTCTGTGCCATTCCAGTTTGGAAGACCAGTTTGCTGCTCTTCATGAAAATCCGGACATGTAAGTACAAACACAAACTTAAGTCATTTTGTGTCATCGTTTGAAACAATTTTGCCTTGAGCTCCCTCTTTTAATAACAAACAATACTTTAAAGGACAACCGACGCCTCCGGACAAGTTGTGTCCATAATTTGTAAAATGGCTTCAAATGACTTCTACTGAGCGTATTATACAAAGATTCCATTTAGCTATATTTTACGCTTTAAAACTCGCGCTGAATATTCCAGAAGTCTTGTTTTTGAGTTGGTAACGAGCACTCACGTCACTGAAGGAATGCCCCTGACCGAAAAAAGGACACATTGTAGCAGTCCTTCCATCACGTCAATGCATTTTGCTGTACTTTGTTTGGTCTGAAAACTTTGTGTAGCACCAAAAAGAGGCCCGTGGAAACGGGTTGATTAATTCCTTACACTGAGCTTTGTTGCCATCTTCTGCCTCTTTTTGGTGCTACATTTCCCGCCCCAAGATACCTCAAAATGGCACGGAATAAATTCTTTCATCGATTGCAAATATGTATGCTTTCCTCTTCAGAACTATTTGAATCATATTCATAACTGGATGAGAAACAAGAAAGCATCTTCTCCGAATCTGAAGCCATTGTTTTGATTCTCGGGCAAGGCAAGACGTCCTGGCGTGACGTCATGACCAAGGGGGCGGGACCTTCTGAAACTCAGCATCTCCGGGGTCATTTTGAAGTATTTTTTGGACACTTAGTCATTTTTATTGGTATTTTGCATTTGACTAAAATATCAACCGCGTGTTTTGGGTATTTTAGATGCTATTAAAACTTTTTTCTGATGTCAGTTAGGAAACAAAAAAAATGGTGTCGGTTGTCCTTTAAATATTGCTGATTTCTCTCCGTGTCCGCCAGAATCATCGGCACCCCCGGCCGTCTTATGCACGTCGTGTCGGAAATGAATTTGAAGCTGAAACACGTGGAATATGTGGTGTTCGATGAGGCCGACAGGTACTTTAAGTATCATTTAGCAAAGCTGTTATCAAAACATATCAATATACACCCCGAACCTTCCTCAGGTTGTTTGAGATGGGCTTTGCCGAACAGCTCCAGGAGATCATCAGAAGACTTCCTGACACTCGACAGACTTTGTTATTCTCTGCCACGTTGCCTAAACTGCTAGTGGAGTTTGCCAGAGCGGGTGAGACGATCCAATATCAATATTTAATCAAATGTGACTTTCAAAGGTTACAATAATGCTTTTATTTAAAATGAATCACACGCACGCACACTGTAAGCACTTTCCAGACTGAATAAATTCACAAGTCGTACAGCATTGTCTTAGATGTAATAATAGTAATACTTTTTATTTATAAGCGCCTTTCAAAACTCTCTTAGACGAAACTGAAATCTTGGTTGTTTTAAGCAGAAGATAAAGAATATATTCTGTTCGCGTCAAAGCAACCGTTGCTTACAGGGTAACTGGCTGGCTATCTAGCTAGCTATCTATCTGGCTAGCTATCTAGGTAACTATGTATTAGCTAACTAGCTAGCTTTCTATCTATTTGAGTTATTCCATGTTGAGTGAACGCTGGCGTGTGTTGCTGCCGCTGCTCACCCGCACAAAAACTTATCCGGTGACTGTAAAGTCACCTTGAGAATTTTGAAAGGCACATATAAAAAAAATATATATTATAATAATAATCATACATTTTATTGTAAGCACCTTTCAAAGCTCTCAAGGACACTACAGCCACGGACTATAATAAATAAAATGCAATTATTATTAGTAGTAGTAGTATAATATTATTATTATTATTATTATTTAAATTATTATTATTTAAATTTTTATTTTTTATTTTATTATTGTTATTATTATTATTATTTATTTTTTATTTTATTATTGTTATTATCATAAACAAAATTCAGATGCTAGTTTCAGGCGCACATCTATGGTGTTTCACATTGTGCATTAGCTTTAAGCTACATGACTTACTGTCTGAATCTGTAAAAACAAATATTTTTTTAATCGAAATAAAATTGTAACATATTGGAAAATAGATCATATGTGTCAAAAATTTGCATTGTACTTTCTGAAGTGTCCTGTGAGTATTGATTGACAAGATTGACAAGTTTTTTATTTGTTTTTTGTTTTCATTCCCAGGGCTGACAGAACCAGTTTTGATTCGTTTGGATGTGGACTCGAAGCTGAGTGACCAAATCAAGGTTGGGGAAAAAAAAAAACAAAATTGCAATTTTATGTGCCGTGTATTGAAAGGTGCCTTGTCTTCTTTTCCCCGCAGCTGTCCTTCTTCCACCTGCGAGTGGATGACAAGCCGGCGATGCTGCTTCACCTTCTGAGGAACGTGGTCAAGCCTCAGGAGCAGACGGTGGTTTTCGCCGCCACTAAACATCACGTGGAGTACATCAAGGAGGTCAGCGGAGCATCAGAAAACTGCTTGCTAGCTTGCTAGCTAGCGTGGAGAGTCCTTCGCCATGTTTCTGACATCTCCGGTGGTTTCGTAGTTGTTGTCGTCGGAAGGTCTGGAGTGCGCCTACATCTACAGCGCCTTGGATCAAACGGCCAGAAAGATCAATATCGGGAAATTTGTACACCGCAAAGCCATGGTGCTCGTCGTGACAGACGTGGCCGCTCGCGGTATCGACATCCCGATGCTGGACAACGTGGTCAACTACAACTTCCCTCCAAGTCAAAGCTCTTCTTGCACAGAGTCGGTGAGCCAATGACAAGGTTGCACGCGACATGGTAACGTTTTCTTCCTGAAATGAGAGAAAGGCGGCAATTTATGGCACAAAAATATGGCAGTTCGTTTTATTAAACCTTTTCATGATTTAATTCCCAACAATTAACTCATTTAACTGCCAGACAATGTGTCCACACCACTGCCAGGGTTTTTGTCATTTTCACTCAAATTGCAGGAGTTTGAGGACTACATAATAATAATAATAATAATAATAATAATAATAATACATTTGATTTATAATTCAATCTCACTTTGCAGTCATGGGTTAATATTTTCTGTGGGTGAGCAGTGGCAGCCACACGCGCCAGCGTTCACTCAACCCAGAAGTAACTCAAATAGATAGAAAGCTAGCTAGCCAGCTAGCTAATAGATAACTAATAGCTAGCTAGCTAGCTAGATATCTAATAGATAGCTAGCTAGATACTACTACGACTACTACTATGACATACTACTAATAATAATCATACATTTCATTTCGAAGCGCCTTTCAAAACTCTCAAGGTCACTTTACAGTCACAGGATAAGTTTTTCTGTGGGTGAGCAGCGGCAGCCACACGCGCCAGCGTTCACTCAACCCGGAAGCTTATATACTACTACGACTACTACTATAACTACTACTTCTACTACTACTACTACTAATAATAATAATAATACATTTCATAGTAGTAATAGTAGCAATAGTAATAATAGTAATAATACATTTCATTCATATGCGCCTTTCAAAACTCTCAAGGTCACTTGACTGTCGCAGGATAAGTTTTTCTGTGGGTGAGCAGTGGCAGACACACCCGCCAGCGTTCACGCAACCCGGAATTAACTCAAATAGATAGCAAGCTAGCTAGCTAATAGATAACTAATAAATAACTAGCTAGATCGCTTATTCTTTTCCTTTCTGCTTTTCCCTGAATAAACATTCAATTCAGCGTAAGAAACCTTAGACTCTCTTCTTTCATCAAAAAAAGAGTTAATTCCTTAATTACATGGGTCGAGTTATGTGAACTTGAAATTGGGGCGGCTGTACAAAATACAATACATACATATTGATTTGTATCGTGCTTTAACAACAGCTGAAGCTGTAAAAAAAGCTCTAACATTGACAAAAGGCAAATGCTGCCTCCTGGTGGAAGGAAAAAACATTGCCAGAGGTGTGACCAGCGCTTTATCAGCACCCACGCAAGGAAAAAAAAACATTCCGGAACAAATTCAGTTTTCCATTCTTGAATACATTCGGGAATGGCAGTGAATGACTTAAATGGTTAGTTGAATTTTCCGCACAGGTCGTGTGGGCCGAGCGGGGCGCAGCGGCACAACCTACAGTTTGGTTTGTCCAGACGAGCTCCCTTTTGTGTATGACCTTCACCTCTTCCTGGGAAGACCCGTGCAGCTTGCCACATCGGCACACTCGGCAGGTAAGACCTTCACAAAAAATAAAAACAAACCCCGAAAAGTACTTTTTTTTTTTTTCTCTCGTCCTGCCTGCAGATTCAGACGGAACTTTCGGTCGGGTGCCTCAAAGCATCTTGGACGACGCAGCTGTCAGTCTGGTCACGGCGCACAATAATTCCTTGGACCTGCAGAACCTGCATCGCGTCTCGGAGAACGCCTACAAGCAGTATCTCAAGTCTCGGCCCAATCCCTCTGTGGAGTCCATCAGACGAGTGAAGAACTTGGACCTGACCTCAATGGCTGTCCATCCTTTACTAGGTCCGTTTTTTGGAAGATGAGCGAGCGCCCCTTGTCGGTGCCACCGACGTTGGTGACAGTTTGTTTTTTGTTTTAGGGTCGAGATTGGCGAAAACTGAACTGGACCGCCTTCAAATTGTCGACGCCATCAAAGGCTACAAATCTAAATCGGTGACTGCATTTTTCAACACAGATTTTTAACACCACTCCATTTTGACGCCCGCTAATTGTCTTCCTACACTAGACAATCTTTGAAATCAACTCCAGCAGCAAGACGCCCGCCAGCGAAGTGATGCGGGCAAAGCGCTCCAAGGACTCGCGGGTGGTGGACAAATTCAGTAAGGACAGGCAAAATCTGGCGGCCGAGAGACACTTCCCTAAGGCCGTCAGCGTCCCAGACGGTCAAGACGTTGACGACTCGGGCGAGGACGACGAGCTACAGGTAAACACATAAAAATGTTTAATCAACCTTTACGTACGACAACGCTCGTGACATTCTAGCTTTCACTCCAAAAATTATCTGTTGTAAAAGCATGCAAATACATTGATACCTTGGCTTACGAACTTAATTGGTTCCCAGACGGGGCGTGTAAGGTGAAAAGTGTGTATCCCAAAAATCAATTTCCAATAGGAAACTATTAAAATGAAAATAATCTGTTCCCAGGTCCCCATAAAACATATTTTTCTACTTCCTAATTGTCTAAAGCCTTACAAACTACACAAAATATACCCATTTAATTTAGAATGTAACTATTTTATGATAAAAGAAGAGACTCAGGTTTCTTACGCTGCATTGACTGTACAGTGATACCTTGGTTTAGGAACTTAATTGCTTCCCAGACAGAGTGTGTAAGGCGAAAAGTGTGTATCCAAAAAATGTATTTCCCATAGGATACCATTGAAATGAGGGCGGCTGTCCAAAATAATACAATGCAATACATACAAATTTGGTTCATTTAGCGCTTTAACAACAGCTGATGCTGTAACAAAGCGCTAACGTGGAGAAAGGGCAAATACTGACCCTGAATACATTCAGGAATAATAATAAGAATAATACATTTCATTTTAAGCGCCTTTCAAAGCTCTCAAGGACACTTTACAGTCACAGACAAGCTTATGTTCTATATTAAATAAAATACAATCACAAATAGAATACAATAAATAAAATGCAGTGATAAATAGAAACAAGAGAAAGAGCTAGAGAGAAAATGCGATTTTAAATCGGTGGGTTTTGAGATGGGATTTGAAGGTGGGAAGAGAATCGATGTTACGAATGTTGGGAGGAAGTGAGTTCCAGAGTTTGGGGGCAGAGCAGCTGAAAGCCCTGTCCCCCATCGTGCTGAGACGGGCGGGGGGGGGGGCATACAGAGGGGGAGGGAGGAATGGCAGCGAATTAGTTAAATATTAATTTGCGTGCGAAAAGACACTTTGAAAATGACCCAACCATTTTTTTTACTCTTTTTATAAACAGGACGTATTCTGCAAGGTGATTGGCGGCAAGAAGAAAGCCAATCAGGATGACGGGGAAGCGCATCCAAAGCGAGGGAAACGCGCGGCGGCTAAAGACGAGGATTACTACATCCCCTACAGACCCAAAGACTTCAACTCGGAGAGGGGGTGACAGCATCTTTAAAAAAAAAAAAAAGTCAACTTGAGTGAAATATTCTTAACACTTATCTCTTTGCGTGCTTTTAGCCTAAGTTTAAGTGGGGAAGGCAGCGCTTTTGAAACGCAAGCATCCTCCGCTGTCCTCGACCTCATGGGAGATGAAGGAGAAGGACTCAACCAGCATAAGAAAATTATGAAATGGTGACCCAAAAAAAAAATTAATTTTGCAATGTTGTCACACTTTGTACTCAATATTGATTTGGACTTGATTTGTAGGGATCGAAAGAGAAAACGCTTCGTTACAGACACGGGCAAAGATGACCAGAAGAAACGAATTAAACTGGATGGCGGTCAAACCATTCAAAGGAAGAAGAACAGGAAGAACTTGTATCCTTTGGATTCAATATGGCGCGTCGACCATTGAGTGTTTATGTTTTAATGTCAATTTTTTTAGAATGGACATTGGACCGGCGGGATTTATTTTGCTGTCATACTTAACAAACTCAAAGTTACGAGGAGTGGAAGAAGAAGTACAAAATTGACGAAGGAGCCGCTGACTCAGATGGGGAAGGAGGTGGAGGACGCGGGAGGAGGCCGCCAAGAGGTACATTTGACATCTTGTGTCTCGACACTAGGGGTGTCAAATTCATTTCACATGATGGGCCACATATGGCCTCGGTAGATGTCAAGTGTTTACTGTAAAATATCTAGCTTGCTACCTAGCTAGCTATCTATTTGCTATGTATTAGCTATCTAGCTGGCTATTTTTTTTTTGAACACTTGACACTTTATTTTTCACTCCAATTTGATGTTTACTGTAAAATATCTAGCTGACTATCTGACTAGCTAGCTAGCTAGCTAGCTATTTCAGAATCAGAATACCTTTATTCGTCCCGCAATGGGGAAATTTGCAGTCCACAGCAGCAATTGAAGAGGGATGGCTATTTGATATCTATAATAATAATAATACATTTCATTCATAAGCGCCTTTCAAAACTCTCAAGGTCACTTTACAGTCACGGGATCAGTTTTTCTATGGGTGAGCAGCGACAGCCACTTGTGCCAACGTTCACTCAACCCGGATTAAATGAAATAGATAAAGTTAGCTCGCTAGCTAGCTAATAGATAACTAATACAGGTAACATCCGACTTACGACCGGCTTGACTTACGAGCACGACCTCCAAACCTCTAGCTGGCTATCTAGCCGGCTATCTATTAGCTTAATAGCTATCTAGCTAGCTATCTATTGGCTATCTGTTATCTAGCTAGCTCACTTTCTACCTATTTGAGTTACTTCCGGGTTGAGCGAACGCTGGCGCGTGTGTCTTACCGCTGCTCACCCACAGAAAAACATATCCTGTGACTGTAAAATGACCTTGAGAGATTTTAAAGGCGCTTATAAATGAAATGTATTATTATTATACAATATGTTGTTAATTGAAGATGCCCATTATAATGTAGTGCACTTTATGTATGGAAAATGTATTTAAAGTTGCGCCTTATATTCCAGAAAATACTGTATTTATTTATTGGCTTTCTTCTTGCCGCCAATCACCTTGCAGAATACGTCCTGTTTATAAAAAGAGTAAAAAAAATATGGTTGGGTCCTTTTCAAAGTGTCTTTTCCCACGCAAATTTATATAGAATCATGTATATAGTCAATAATATGAGACTGTAATTTATTTACGTCTTACAGGCCGTGGGCAGAGTTCATCGGCTCCGAAGTACACACCCAACGGCAGCCGAGTGCGCAGCGAGCTCAAAACTAGCCAGCAGATCTTGAAAGAGCGCAAGAAACAACAGAAACATCGCTTCCTGCAGAGCGGAGGCCTCAAAAACTTGCGCGCCAAGAACAAGAAATGGCTGGGAGAAGTGAAGAAATCCGGTTTTGGTCGAGGCAGCCAAAAGAAGGGCAAGATGAGGAAGAGGTTGTGAGAATGAGCCACCAAAAAACACATTTAAGGTTTTATGGTTGGAATTCTCTTGGCTTCTTCACCGTGAACTTTCCAAATGGGAATGTATGCGAATGTATGGCCCGTTTTTGCATGCATTTTTTGAGTCCTTTACTGTGTAGATAACTTGATTACTTCATGGAAAATACAGAGAAGAATGGGATTACTTTTTGCTGTCATTATTTAAAGAAATGTGAAACTTAACGTGTCACATTGTTGGCACAGTTAGTTGCTTTTGAATCCTCCTTGATTTTTCTTAACACCTATTTTTACTTTCAGTGCCTCTGTTTTGAATGAATGAACGTTTTGCCCAAAAAGAAACTTAACGATATTGCCATTTTACATCATTGCCTTGTTTTTGTTATTTATTTTTTGAGTTTTTCGGCGTGTTTTGTTAATGTTTACGTCTTCGAGTGTAGACGTTTGGAAAATGCTAATACAGGTGGACACAATTGCGCATTGATTAGACACGCAGTGTCTTGCTTTATTCTATACTCGACGTTTCGCTTGCTTCGTGGCTAACTTTTAACTCCGAAACACGACGATTTTCGAGATTTAAATGTATTTTAAGTAAAGAGCGATATCAAAACATGTTTGAAAACTTCGTTGACGAATTGAGGTTGGAAGGTAAGTTATTTCGCCACGTCAGCGTTCTGTTTGCACTTTTACCCCACGCCGTAGTCAAATGTTGCTAATGTCTAGGCATTCTTATACTTATTTTTTTATTCGTCGTTTTTCGAAGTTGTTCTCGGACTTAAGTTGTAGACTTTACACAGTTCGTACGGTGATGTTGAATTTTAAATGTTTGGTAATGACTATTCTTGCCACAAAGTGCCGCTGTTGTACACCAAGCTGAACTAAACTTGCAAAGGTGGGTGCAATACTGTACCTAAAGCAAAACGATAAACAAACTCACTTCATAGGTTGTCTAATAAACGTCACACGATATATAGTGGGTTTATAGTAAGACAATGAAAAATTCCAATTTATGTATACTGTAGTGTTTTATTTCTGTTGACACAGCTGTAACATACATAAAAATACCACATTCAGTATTTTCATTCAGTCACATTGTAGCTAGTTCTTGAGTAATGAATGCATGTCTTGAATGACCGAGAATTTTCTTTCTGAAAATGGACCTAATACAGTATGACTGAGGGAAAAAAAAACAGTTTGGACCAAGTTATCCCACACTGGTTATCCCACACTTGCATGTCAAATGCTAATGTGATTTATTATCTGCAGAACTCCATCACCCACTTTTAAGAAATGCTGGGTTGTACCTCCGACCGCTGAGAAGGTGCAAAACATGAGCACATGCAGAAGAAACATCATCACAGTGCCATTCAAAGTGTAGGAGAACCGTTCCTGGTTTCATCTGGATATGGTTAGTTCCACCTTTATCTTTTTATTTTAGGTGTTCGTCAACGTTATCCATTACCAGAGATCCAAAGTCTTTCTGTGAACATTTCCGGTCTTTATGTGGACGCTGCTAAAAGATGGAAGTGAAATGAGGAGTTATCTTGTATGTAATTGTCATGTCAAAGCATGTGCATCACTCTGGTGTTTGTATCCGGATTCCCTCTGACGTGAGTCAAAGTTGGAGAAGTTGCCACCAATGTATTTTTGATGCCATTTTATCATATGTATAGTTTAGTGAGGGTATGCGGGTTGGAAGGGGTTGGATATCAGCGCATCTCTGCACTGTTATCATCTTTACCATCCTTTCGTCGCTGCCTATGGCGTACTAGCAGCCTGTCAAAGCCCCTTATCTTCATTCAGGGTTCCCAGGATGGATACAACATCCACTCGAGATACACCCGAGAGCCTGTCGTGTGCTCTTGAGGAGGTGGAAAGGAAAATAATAGAGGAAAAAAAAGCTCAGCAATGCAAGGCAGGATCCACACATGTTAAAATGTAATATTTTATAGTTGGTATATATAAATATGACATTTCAGTTCATTCGTTTCAAAACGTTGAGCTCGGCCAACAATCTGTCGACACTTTGAAGGCAAACTAATTCTTTTTGTTGAATCAAAACAGGACAATTGTAAACATCTGCTTTTACTTTAGAAAGCAATGATAGCGACCTTCTTGCCCGGTTTCTGACATTTTACGGCCTGAGCCACTTCATTGAATGCTAACAACTTGATATTTCTATATTTTGGTACACTCTTAATTTATTCATTGCCATTCACGAATGTATTTGGGACTTAAAAATATGACATAGAGCACCATTTTTGAATTTGTTCGGGTTTTGGCTTTTTTTATGCTTGGTTGCCGATAAAGTGCTGGCCATGGCCTTAGGCAATGTTTTTTTCTGTTCCACAAGGGGGTAGCATTTCCCTTTTTTCCCATTTTAGCGGTTTGTTCCAGCTTCACCTGTTGTTAAAATGCTATCTAGTTAGCTGGCTGGCTATCTATTAGTTTAGTAGCTATCTAGCTAGCTAGCTAGCTATTAGCTATCTGTTAGCTAGCTAGCTTGCTCACTTTCTATCTATTTCAGTTACTTCCGGGTTGAGCAAACGCTGGCGCGTGTGGCTGCCGCTGCTCACCCACAGAAAAACGTATCTTGTCACTGTAAGGTAACCTTGAGAGTTTTGAAAGGTACTTATAAATGAAATTTATTATTATTATTAGTAGAAGTAGTAGTAGTATATACCAATATTGCATTGTATTTTGGACAGCTGCCCTCATTTCTAGCTCATATATCACCAGACCCATATAATTTAGGAATTAACCCTTTTGTCTGAAGAAGAAAGAAGAGAGTAAGGTTTCTAACGTTGCATCGAATGTTTATGTAATCCTAAAACTCCATATTCTGTGGGTCCTGGAATTTGAATAACAGTGACAAAAACCCTGGCACTGGAGTGGATGCATTTTGTTGTCATATTTGCTATTTTTTTTTAGTTTTTTTAACTTCCGGGTTGAGTGAACGCTGGCGCGTGTTGCTGCCGCTGCTCACCCGCAGAAATAAATATCCTGTGACTGTAAAGTGTCTTTGAGAGTTTTGAAAGGCACTTATAAATGAAATGTATTATTATTATTATTTTTTTTCACATGGTCTGGCAGTGAATGAGTTAGTAATTTGAAATATCGTCCTGTTTTGGAATCTAGGGGTGGAAATTCGTTGATTACACGACCAAATAATTGGATGATTCAAACATTGTCTTTGCGTAGCTTGCTTGAGTGCATCCTTGCTTGCCACTCACGCGGTCCATCTCCTTGTCAGGTAAGATAACTTTGACCTTTTCTCAGGCTATCGTTCCACTTGAGGAATGACAACACCCCAACATGACTGACATTTGCCAATCTCCATCTGGTCTCCCTCTTAGAAACCCGCTACGGGAAAGCTAAAATTTTGCGGGGTCACCAGTCGGTTAGCTTGGGTTTATTGTCGTGTTATTATCGCAAGGCTGCGGCTTGTGTGTTGAAAGCAAGATGGCTCATGAAGATGTTTGGAACGTCGCGCATGTCGAAGAGCCTCAAATTAGCTTGGACACAAGGGAAGACGGTGATCCAAGGAGGGGGCCGCAAATGTCCTAATTAGAGCTGGAGATGAGATGTCTGCGGGTGTTTGTTGGTTGCGTAACAGCAAAACTAAAAGGAGTTACAAACCAGAATTGAGATAATTGTCACGCTAAGCCAACGCGCCAGATTCGACAGATTTGTGGGACACCAAGCAAGCATCTATCCCCCCTCAAATGTCTTTCATCTAACGTGTCAATCGGAACCCCCACGAGGCCACATGTGTACTTATTTTGATTTTTAGCTGTCGCCTTTTTTTGAAAATGAGAAAAATGGCAGCTCATCACCAGCGCAATTGAAAGGTTGGTTCTAAATATGTCAGACACATCTCATTTAGCACACGTAACGTCAGATTTAAGCACGATGCAAACACGCTGATAGTCGGGCCAAATTTGAATACAGTAAAAAGTCTCGTTATATCGATATTCTCGGGAGTCTGAAAAAATATCGATATGACCGGACTATCGATATATCCGATCCTTGCGTTCATAGAAATAGTATCGTAATAAGCAGTACTATCGCTATAACCGATATCGATATAACCAGACTTTACTGTATTTGCTTTCCCTTCCAATCCAATTCAGCAGACTCGATTGCCATATGTCTCTTAGCAGGGGCGGCGCGATGACCCCTGGTGGCCGTAATGGCCACCGCAACCTGTTTTTTGTTTTTTTTCTAAGTCAGTCAGGGTTTTCGAGTTGGTGACGATTCCTGACAATCTCACAGTTGCGCGTAACATACGTCTGCCGTCAATTAGCGATTTTTTTTTTTTTAGGGGGGAAAATATTGGCAATTGTCAATGGAAATGGAGCCCACCTGCCATGGTGAATGTAAAGACTGTTTTCCATAGCCCCGCATCTGCGTTTTTCTACTGTGATCCGTCAATCTGGATTCAGGCATCAGGGACTCTTAACATGGAAACTGAAGTGCGAGCCAACGTTTTGAAGGAGGTGAAATATAAGCTGCTCTTTTCTTGACTTTGTCTAATTTCGCACATCTTTTTGGTACCGTAAGCATCTTTCCATCGTGGAATCTCGGCGGTCAAACTTCATATGTTCCATGTCAGATCCGCCTCCAATCTGCAAATGACAATCACGTTTTCTCATTGGGAAGAATGCAAATGATCCAGAGATACTGTAACTTGGTCAAAGTGTTGCCAGAATCAAACGTTTGTCCCCCAAACAGGCATGGTTTGAAATAACGCTTTGACGGACACGTCTTGCAGCATAAATAAATAAATAAATAAAATAAATAAATAAACATATGCATAAATGAATAAACACGTGCATAAATGAATAAAAAAATACATAAATAAATACACAAATAAATGAAAAATAAACAAACAAATAGTTACATAAATAAATACTTGAATAAATAAATACTTAAAGAAATACATAGAATTTAATACAATACACAAATAAATAAACAAAACGAATTAATAAAGAATTAAATACTTAAATAAATAAATACCCAAATGGAAAATAAATAAATACACCAATAATATAACACAATACACAAATAAATAAGCAAAACTAATATGAAGAAATAGTTAAAATAAACAGTTAAATAAATACGTCTGTGTAAGCTCTCAGTCGTACAGGAGTGGTCCATCGATGAGAAGGTTTCTTCAGCCGTCATCTGTACAAAAGTGAAGGTTTCGGACGTTAAATAAATACACAAATGCATAAATGAAAAATAAATAACCAAGCAAATCAATAGTTAAATAAATAATAAATGAAATAAAAAAAAACTAATACATTTATTTACAAATGAATACATGATGAATAAATACATACATATACAAATGAAATAAATGATAAATAAATAAACAAATACACAGATGAATACATGAAAAATACATAAATACACAAATGAATACTTAAAAAATACATAAATAAAAAATAATAAAGCTGAATCACTCGCATGCTAGCGAACGCTAATGATGAACCTCATGGAATGATTGTGTTGAATGATACTGAGTATAGCTGTTTATATAACACAAGTTTAGCTTTAAAATAATGTTAGCGTCCGTTAATTCTGACATTGTCCAACTGCATATTTCAATGTCAGATCTCCATTTGGGGATATTGTCCTCCGTGGCAGAAGGGAAGAATTTGAGCAGCAATTAGCTCTGCTAATCTACGACTTGATTGACGATTAGGACCTACCCTGTGCCAGCGCAGAATCTCGGCCCTGAGTCGATCCCATGGGGTTATTTTTGGGGATGTTCCTGAGTGCCCGTCAGAGGCCCTTATAAAGAGATCTTCTTCGGGGTGGGTGGAAAGTTGCTTATCTGCTACAACAGTCCTGGGTGGAGCTGAATTGTTTACAACCCTCACATTGCGACAACAGTTAGATGAGGAAAAACATGTCTGAACTTTCCAAAAATAAAGTTTTAATTTAATGAGACAATTAATATATTGCAAGAAAAAAGTGAAATGTGTCCAAGAGCAAACTCAAAATAAAAAAAGTCAATGGGGTGAGAATGCAATACGAATATTCTGAACCAACGTTGAAGAACAACAGTCAATTTTTGCATGAATTTAAAGGACAACCGACGCCTCCGGACAAGTTGTGTCCATAATTTGTCAAATCACTTTAAATGACTTGTACTGAGCGTATTTTACAAAGATTCCACCGCATATAGCTATATTTTACGTTTTAAGACTCGCGCTGAATATTCAGGAAGTCTTGTTTTCGAGTTGATGACGATGCCTGACGTGACGTCACTGAAGGAACGCCCCTGACCGAGAAAGCGACACAATGCATTTTGGGTACTTAGTTTGGTCTGAAATTGTTGTGTTGATCCGTGTTGATGGCGAAATTAGAAGGAAAACGCATAAATAATGTGATACTAGTTGACACAAATTCCCAGCAGAAAAATCAGCCCATTTCCAACGGAGCTTGCGCGCCATCTTGTGCATTTTCTGGGACGCTACATTGCAATCCATACGCCTCAAAATGAGACGGAAGGACTTCTTTCATCGATTGCAAACATTTATGCTTTCCTCTTCAGAACTATTTGAATCATATTCATAACTGGATGCGTAACAAGAAAGCATCTTCTCTGAATCTGAAGACGTCCTGGCGTGACATCACCAACAAGGGGGCGGGACCTTCTGAAACGGAAACTTTCTGAGGTCATTTTGAAGTAGTTTTGGGACACTTTTCAGTCATTTTTATTGGTGTTTTGCATTTGACTAAAAATATCCTGCGTGTTTTGGCTATTTTCGATGCTATAAAACTTTTTTCTGATGTCAGTTAGGAAACAAAAAAAATGGTGTCGGTTGTCCTTTAAATATGTTCATATCTTATATGCCGTCACAAAATCAGCACCATTCCACAAAGGTTCCCTTTCTCCTGAGAAATGTTTTCCCAGAGCCTCTTTTCGCTCTGTCCCTCTCTGTGGCGACGCACTTCATTTGTCTTCGCCAGGATCAGAGAAACTGCCAAAAATCAAAATAATCACTACCCCCCCCCCCACCCCAATCCCCGCCGCCATGAAGTAGGAGACCTCTCGGAGACAAAGTCTGGATAACAAGATGACGAAACTTGTGAGGAGAGAGCTCAGAAGAAGATGGTCACTCCGTAAGAAAATCAATATCTGACAGGAATTTGGTCGTTTAAAAATGTGTACAAATCTAAATATCACCCCAAAATTTAATATTACCACAAATGTTGTCATTAAATCCCCATTAAATCCCAATTTTACATGAAAACATTCGTGAATTAATATACCTCCCAAAACAGGAAGTACGTCACAATTTCCAGAGGAAAAAAAATATGACAGTAAAATCATATTGTTGAAAAAGTTTAAATATTACCAAATGTAAGAAAAACCAATATATCAAAAGTTAAGTCGCATCATTTTAGAAAAAAAATAAATAAACCATCGTGCTTGTATGTTATTTTTTATATTTTGTTATTGTTACTATATTAATGTGATTACTTGAGCAGCAGCATCATTATTATTATCATTACATTATTATTATAATTAGCATTAGTATATTAATCTGATTGCTTTTGTATTATTGTCATTATTATTACTATCATTACAGTTTTGAAAGGCGCTTATAAATGTCATGTATTATTATTATATTATTATTTTTTTTATATATTGTTATTGTTGTTTTTTTCACTTTTTGTTACGGGTTGAGTGAACGCTGGCGTGTGTGGCTGCCGCTGCTTACCCGCAGAGAAAATATCCTGTGACTGTAAAGTGTCCTTGAGAGTTTTGAAAGGCGCTTATAAATGTCATGTATTATTATTATTATTGTAAATAACTTGAAGGCATCATTTCTGCTTGTATTTAGCCAAGCAGCCAGAAGGTGGCGCTGTAACCCTTGCCAGGCTCAACCGAGGAAGCGAGTGACTTGCTGTTTCTCAATCGGTTTTGGAAACCTGTTCGATGGTGATTGAATTGTCCTACGGCATCAAACGTACGAGTACACAGGACCTTCGGCTGGATATTTATGTAACAGATTTTGCATGATGATGTAGAAATATTAAATATTTTTAATATTTAATTTAAATAATTGTTCGGTTAAATTTGGGGGATCAGAAATCGGCCATAGCTGGCTATGACCAATCCCGCAGGGGTCAACCTTAAGCCCGTTAACATTGTGTGCATTTAAGTAATAATAATAATAATAATAATAATAATAATAGTATTATGAATATAATAATACATTTCATTGACCAGCCACATCAGAATCATCTTTATTGCCAAGTGTGTAGAACACGCTGCACTAGTATCGTCGTCAAAAAAACTGCTAAGTGGCACTATACAGTTCCATTTTGGCTTCCATTTTGCGCCAGTGTTCACACAACTCGGAATAACTCAAATAGATAGAAAGCTACCTGTCTAGCTCATAGATAGCTAATTTATCACTAATAGCTATCTAGGCAGCTAGCTAGATAGCTAATAGATAGCCAGCTAGATGGCTAATAGATAGCCAGTTAGCAAATGGATAGAACATGGATGGATGGATGGATAGCTAGATAAATAAAAAGAAGTGAACTCCAGTTACAGTGAATGGGGAAGGTGGCGTTACATGTTCCATAAGGCCCCGCTTGGGGTGCTGTGATTAGATGAAGAACATGTTCCCATTACTCGCCTACCGCCCCGGCCCCCGAGAGCCCGGATGGCATGCAAGGGCCTGACCACCGCCGCAGCATGGCGCCAAGCGGGTATTGGGAGTCTTGTGCGTTCGTGTCAGAAGGCCGAGACCCCGGATATGTTGTGGAAGTGTGTCGTGGACAGGGGCCAGACAAGACGTGACCTCCCGGAGGAAGGCTGTGCCGTCCAATGGGCTATTGGTCAACACCTTTTGTGCCCCCCCAACGCTAGCAGAAAATCGCAATTTGTCTTTCGCTCGCTATTTTGACTTTAATTAGCCTAACACAAAAAAGTTTGCTGTTTGGCAATTATGCCATTCGAAAAAATATACAATATAATTTATCGCAATTCATATCGCCGAATAAAGAACCGCCATTGTCGAACCGATGCGGTGTCGAATCTATCATAAATCGACATCCGATTGAATCCCAAAATGCGAGCCAGATGTGTGCGATTCATCTAGAAGATGCGAGTGAAGGTGACCCCCTTACCGTCATCTAGCAGGGACACTTCCATGACTCCCAGTTCATACTAGGGGCAGATCAAAGTCACTCCCCTGCACGCTGTCCACCGGACCCTCGGACAAATGACTTGCGGGGTCAGCTGTCCAGTTCCGATGAGGATGGAGGCCAAGGGCCGGAGAGTCATCCCCCCTCCTCCCTTCTCCACTCCCTTTCTGATACCTCAATTCTCAGAGTTTTGTGTTTCATTTATAGAGCTGGTACTGTATCTATTTTTAGGGGTTGCTAAAATTCAAGTACTATATGTAAGCAAAGCATTTTTCAAGCCACCCCCACATTTCCACAAATTACTATTTTATACATGACAAAAATGGGCATGTAGATCATAACTTCATTTTTTCATAATTTACTTTAAAAAAAATAAACGTGGCATACTTGTCTTTAATTGCCGAATTCGTAACACGCTTCGATTGATTTTAACTTATGCTTTTTTTTAGTTCCATGGCAATAATCTTATTCTAAATGTACAGAGGCTCCCCAATTCATGAATGAGATACATTCCGAGCAGTCGTTCGTAAGGTGAATTTGTTCGTAAGTTGCTTCAGTGCTATATATTGTATGAAATGTATGTTTAAGGCTGATGTAAGTATGTTTCAGGTTTATATAAGTATGTTTAAGGCTTGTATAAGTAACCTGTATTGGTTTGTACTGAAAAATAAATATTTAATAACATATATGCTATGTAAAGATATGTACATGTACAACTAGAGAGAATACTATATAAGTTACTACAAAAATGTTATTATCTACCGATGTTCGTAAGTTGCTTTCGTGCTATATTTTGTATGCAGTGTATGTTCAAGGCTTATATAAGTATGTTTAAGGCTTGTATAAGTAACTTGTATTGGTTTGTAGTAAAAAATAAATATTTAATAGAATATATGCGATCTAAAGATATGTACATGTACAACTAGAGAGAATACTACATATGTTACTACAAAAATGTTCTTATCTACCGTTGTTCGTAACTTGAATGTTCGTAAGTCGGGAAGCGTCTGTATTCTTATATACAGTATATTTTCCCCCTCCGTAAAACATTTTCTTTGAAAAATTTCGATTGAAATAGTGTAAAAGTTAGACGTCGACATATTTATTTTTCATTTTGACACATCACAAGTGCCGCCGATTACAGTCGTGTAAACGTCGCTACACGTTAGCGCAGTCAAGATACCAAATTCTACTCTGTTAAAAAGAAAATGTGCTAAAGTCTAACGTGAAAAGACTTTCTTCATAGGTAAGCAAGCATCTTGATTTTTTTTTTGGGTGGGGGAGAAAGGGCTAAAAGGTGCAAATTAACAAAGCTGTCAGTGGTTCCTTGAAGTGAATTGAACTTGCCGATAAGGCGAGTGGCTGGTTGAGGGAAAACCGACAGGAACACCCCCCCTCCCCCCTAGGCACCTCCACCACCACCCCCGTATGGTGCCTTCAAGCCATCTGGACCTCGTTCCCCCAAAAGAGAAGTGATGGACACGCTCTAAAAGAGCCATGATTGAAAAATTCAACACTGAGCCTCAATTATCAACCACGCGTACTGATATGCTTGCCTTGAACGTCAAGGCCCGGAGGAGAAAGTTTCGGGATGGATGCAGTCATATTAGCCACGTTTAGCGAACGATTGAAGTATAAATAAATAAATAAATTTTAAAAAATACCCATCAACCAAAATGTTATCTCAATGTAACATTGATGCTAATTTTCTTAGCCTATCTATGGCATTTTACATTGTGTGTTAGCATTAAGCTACTGGAATTTCTTTTCAAACAAAACTTTGGACAGTGATACCTTGGCTTACGAACTTAATTGGTTCCCAGACAGTGATATACTTTGACAGAGAGACATGTTTCGGACATCCAAAAGGAGACATTTGTTCGTCGAGAGTCTTTGCCATATGTGCTGTTGTGTTACATCACCAATTTCTATAACAGGAGTGAAACGAGGGGGAAACTGTTTTCCGTGTAGATTTTTTTTTGAGCTATAGTAAACGACATAAATCGCTCATCCCACTGGAAAATAGGCTTTGGTTGCCAAGTGCTTATGATAGTTATGTGACAGCACCCTGTTCCTCTTGATTACTTTATTTTCCGGTATATAAGGCATACCCAAAAGCCTTCATTTTCTTCAAACGATGACTCTGTGCTTTATACGCAGGTGCGCCTTATATGTGAAGTAATATGTAGCCATAAGAGGTCTCGCAACTACTTTCAGCAACTACAGACTCCTGTAGAAGTAGAAGTGTGTAACCCCAACCTCTCCTGTAGCGCCTTATAATGTGGTGTGCCTTATATTTGGAAAGTTCCTGTGAGACACGTTACCACATTTCGCCATGTTGTTGACACTGGAAGGAGTGATGGGAATTCCAGGTCTTTTCAGAGAGCCGGTTCTTTTTGCTCGGCTCACTAAAAAGATCCGGCTCTTTTGGCTCCCAAATGGCTCCTCATTTTGTTTTGTTGCTTAAATTAACTACCAAGAATCATGTAAAATGTGTTACCTTTCAACATTTAGCTTGTAGTAAACATGCACATTCCACCATGACGTCCCTGATCCACTGCTGAAAAGGACACTTTGATCCTTTCCTCTTTCATCTAGAACTGCTTTTTCGTTATTTTGTCCCTCTAAGTACGTATTCAAAATGAACACGGCGTGCATGCAAAAGGCTATTATCAGTGTGGTCGCGCCGGTTGAAATGATATCCAGAACACAGAGATCAAACACCAGAGGCTGGCTGAGTTATGGTACATCGAGAACAAAGGAGGAAGGGAGGGGGGTGAGGCGGGTCGGGCCGATTGGTTAAGGGGATGGAAAGAGTGGGAGAAGGAGATAGATGACGCCCACACGAGGACAAGATTCCTGGCCGCCGCATCACTTTCTGTTAGGGGTTTTGTGTCAGTCACGATCCGGAAGAGAAATTGCTCCCCTGTGGAAAATGTAAAGGGGAAAGCGAATGGGATGCAAGGGGATCCGAGGGGGAACCCCGGATTTGTATGATGGCTGGCCTGAAGCTGGTACAGAGCAGCGTATGGCGACAATTTAATTTCGGCCATGATATAAAGTGACCATCGTCTGATTATGGAACGTCTCTGAACGATTCTCCGAAGTGATTATCGTCCGGTGTGGTGTGTTCAATTTTCAGGATAATCATATCTCCAAAATCGAATACAAAGTGGGCTAATTTGTGACGTGAATCACACTTGGGTCGCACACACACCGATAATCGGGCCGAATTGGTGCTTTTTTTCCATTTCCGATTGTCAGCGATTATCGGAATGTCTCCCTAAAAAGTATTTTGAGTGATTATTTTACACACGCCTTGTCTGTGTTCACCAGATACAGGTAACATCCGACTTACGACCAGATCGACTTACGACCACTCATACTTATGACCGCTCGTACTTACGACCACTCGGATTTATGACCACTCGTACTTACGACCATGATCTCCAGACCCCATTTTTTAAATTTTAATTCTACGCCTGGCACCGCAAAGCGCTAGCAGGCCGGCAACATGTACAACAATTTTGCGCAGCCAGCTAGCATCTCACTCTCGCACCGCAATCGACCGTGTGATGGCACGAGAGGGGAGAGGAGGGAAGTTTGCGAGTCATTTAGCCTCCGAGTCTCTATTCAACATTTTGAATGGATTTCGACTTACGATCATTTTGACTTACGACCGTTTGGTCGGAACGGAACTCGGTCGTAAGTCGATTGTTACCTGTAATTGATAAAAAAGATAATCGTGACTGTGGTGTGCAGAGTGATTTTTTATTTTTTACATTTTCCGATCTAAATTTCCCGATTTTCGGTGAGCAATCGTCACTGTTAATCAAAGCTGTTCTTTCGGTCCAATCAAAATCCAGACATTTGTTTGACGTCGGGTACTACGATCCCATCTGAGAAGCTAATCAATTTTCGTTGGGTGTCCGATTTTCTTGGCCTTGGTTCGCGGGTAGGTGATAAACAACCAAAGTTTTCCTCGTTTAAGAGTTCCAGCGGGCCCCAGATGTCGCGATTCATCTTCATCCATCCGCCCGGTTTTCGAGCAGAGATGTCGTGATGATGGACCGTCAAACATCTGCGGGAGAGATCATGAGAGGAAAACAATCTCGATGCATCAAATGCAATGTCACCATCACACCTACAGAACGGAACGTTCGGCTGATTCATAAATGGAGATGACGCGAACGCTTTGACAAAATATCTGTGACCCCAAATAGCGTTCACATTCAGCTTTAATTTCCAACAATCCTAATTGATTTTAAGTGGAACTCTGGAGTCAGGAATTCTTTATTGTCCCCTTACGGGGTAATTTGCGGCGCAGCTAGCAAGGCCGAAAACAAAGAAACGGTCCTCGGATGCAACAACAATGGCAATTAAAACTCAATCGGAAACAAAAATAGCTCAAAAAGCATAATATCAGAATCAGAATCAGAATCAGAATCATCTTTATTGCCAAGTATGTAGAACACACAAGGAATTTCTTTCCGGTAGAACACGCTGCACTAGTATCGTTGTCAAAAAAAAAAAAAAACTGCTAAGTGGCACTATACAGTTCCATTTTGGCCATTATAATATAATAATATCCATTATAATATATATATATAGATATGGATATATAATATCCATTATATATTATATATATTATATATTATATTATATTATATATATTATATCCATTATAATATATTTTTTTAATGTCCATTTTTTTAACACTGCGTGTCTTCTGTCGTCTTGTGCCCCGCGTTAAAATTCACCATAATTAGTTCGGACGATAATTCGGATCTCCCGAGTTTCCGATCAATCATAGATCACATCAGCAAATTACATATTGACACGAGTACTCCTGCATATGAATTGGGAAACCAAAACATAACAATTAAAAGTGCAAAAGGCCGGAAGATAGAAAAGCGGATACACAGAATAACAAAAAAACGATATCCCGTGACGGAATACAAATATTTAACTCATTCACTGCCATTCCCGAATTTATTCAGGAATTGAAAATATGACGTAGAGCGCCATTCCCGAATTTGTTCGGGTTTTGTTTTTCATGCTCGCGAGGCATGGCCTCTTGCAATGTTTCTCTTGTCTTTTCCAGAAGGGGGCAGCATTTCCTTTTTTTCCATGTAAGTGCTTTGTTCCAGCTTCAGCTGTTGTTAATGTGCGATATGTAAATCAAGATGTTTGTATTGTATTGTATTTTGTACAGCCCCCCTCATTTCAAGCTCATATATCTCCAGACCCATATCATTTAAGAATTAACTCTTTTTTTTGATGAAAGAAGAGAGTCCAAGTTTTCTTATGTTGCATTGAATGTTTGTCGTCCTAAAACTCAATATTCTGTGCATCCTGCAATTTGAGTGACAATGACAAAAACCCTGCACTGAAGTGGACACATTTTTGCACATGTCTGGCAGTGAATGAGTTAATAATAATCATCATAATTTAATTTTCTATTTGCTGAATTTTTTAATCATGAAAATTAGGCCAAACAATGATTTTATGTTCTCACTAAGTATGTCACTGATGTTAAAGACAGAAAATCGCTAACCACGACGTCCGCTAACCAGTCTGAACAACATTGTTTTTGTTTCAAAAGCCGACATTAAAAATTATTGTTCACGTCTTTATAGAACATAAGAAAATGACATTTGATAAATTCAGGTAATCCAATAATATAATCATATTATTCCAACACCGATGCATTTCCGCTGCAGTTTGTCGACAGGAACGGTACAGAAATAGCGTTAGCGTTCAAACGTCAGTAGCGGGTGTTGGGCGTGCGCACGCATACTGTGCAGCACACCTACGTTGACTGTTTGGCCGCATTGTACCGCTGTAATTGATCATAAACAGGTTTGGGAGCGGGGGCGGGCAAGTGGGGAGGTATTTTTTTTTATTGCTTTTCCACTTGTTAATTCTCAAAACCAAATGCATTGGTTCTTTCCTTCCTGGTTCACGTGGAGCTTAGGTTGGCCGCGTCCATGAACATACCTTTGTTAATGGGCACCGGCGCTCTCGCGGCTGTGTCAATACCAGAGACGGAAATCAGGTGGTCGCTCGCTTCAAGAGGAGATGATTGTATAACTGAGAAAATACCACCACTTGTTCTTTCCATGATCAACAAAAAAAAAAGTGATCGTCACGCGTCGGCTTCATATTCCGCAAGGATGAATGCCTGACATCCGTTTAGGTTTTTCTTTGGATTTTTGTGGTTTTATAATGCTGATGTGAAGTCTTGCGTATTTTGTTTGGTGGAGGATTTTAGCGTTTTTGCACTGATTTTTAAAACACATTTCAACACATTTCTTTGGAACGGATTCATAGGGTTTTAATTCATTCCAAAGGAGAGAGAGGATTGGGATTTTAAATCATTCACTGCTAGACGATGTGCAAAAAATGTGACCAATCCAGTGCCAGGGTTTTTGTCATTTTCACTCAAATTGCAGGACCCAAAGAATATTGAGTTTAAGGACTATATAAAGATTCAATGCAGCGTAAGAAACCTTAGGCTCTCTTCTTTCATCAGAAAAAATATAGTTAATTCCTAAATTATATGAGTCTGGAGTTATATGAGCTTGACATGGGGGCACATGTACAACATACAATACTGTTAATACATACATGCATGTATGTATTTATATATCGCATTAACAACAGCTGAAGCTGTAACAAAGCGATAACATGGACAAAAGGCAAATTCTGCCCCCTTGTGGTAGGGAAAAACATTGCTAAAGGTCTGACCGGCGCTTTATCGGCACCCCCCCACAAGACAAACCAAAACCTGAATGAATTTGGGAATGGTGCTTCATGTCACACTATCAGCTATCTAATCGCTTGCTTTTAGCTATCTATTCGCTAGTGATTAGCTATTTATTCACGAACTAGCTGGCTTTCTATCTATTTGAGTTACTTCCGGGTTGAGTGAACGCTGGCGCGTGTGGCTGCCACTGCTCACCCACAGAAAAAAATGTATCCTGTGACTGTAAAGACCTTGAGAGTTTTGAAAGGCGCTTCTAAATGACATGTATTTATTATTATGCTTATTATTATTATTATGATAAAAACTCAACCAAGACATATATGCAATCTGTAACTGATCGGCAGGAGGCGTGATTTTACGCGGCCCTTCGTGTCCCGGGATCGAAGTTGAGCCTTGGCGAAGAGGGGGGAGGAGGCGGGTGGTGCAAGGAGCCGGCGGCGAATTCTTGTCCAAACATTCTGCACGCGGATTTGTATTCATTGCACCCCTGCTGCTATTGATATCATTACGCGGGGTGCACATGCTGAGAGGCGGGGGGCTGGGACTGGCAACGCGGAGGTCACGGAGCTCCAGGGCCTTAACGAGAACTGACACTGGCTCCAGGTCGGCCGAGCATCCACCGGATTTCAATGGGTGCCGCGCTTTCCCAGTCAGCGAATTACATCAAAGATCATTACCTGCTAATCAAAACACATGAGCGTAAAAGGGGGGCTTCCTTTTTGGATCTCGGGGCTGAGACAAAAGGAGGAGACCCCCTTCACCCCCTCCTCCTACCTCCTACCTCTCCCCACCCTCCGACCTAGCGATCCATCGAAGATCCCAGATGTATCAAATCAAGTTTCGGATCAACGCCATGTTTACAACAACTCTTGAGTCTCATGTTTGTATTCGGGGCTTCGTTCACACGCGGGATCCTTTCCCATGGTCTTTTGTCTCTTTCTAGTTGCGGAGGTCAGCGCCTCGTCAACCAGAAGGACATGGTGGTGGTGTTGATGTTAGATGTAAAGGACAACCGACGTCTCCGGACAAGTTGTGTCCATAATTTATAAAATGGCTTCAAATGACTTCTACTGAGCGTATTTGACAAAGATTCCACCGCATCTAGCTATATTTTACATTTTAAGACTCACGCTGAATGTTCAGGAAGTCTTGTTTTTGAGTTGGTGACTAGTCCGTGCGTGACGTCACTAAAGGACCACCCCATGACCGTAAAAAAGACGCATTGTAGCGATCCTTCCATCACGTCAATGTATTTTGCTGTACTTGTTTGGTCTGGGGACCTCGTGTTGCACCCAAAAGCCGCCAGAAGACCAGAAAAGGGCGTCCAAGCACCATATAAGGAATTTACCAGCCTGTGGAAACGTATATTTTACGTTTTAAGACTCGCACTGAATAGGAAGTCTTGTTTTCGAGTTGACGATCCCTGACGTGACGTCATGTCTGGGACGCCCCTGACCGAGAAAGCGACACACAATGCATTTTGGGTACTTTGTTTGGTCTGAAAACTTCGACACTCTGTCTGGGAACCAATTAAATTCGTAAGCCAAGGTATCACTGTACATATGTGTGTCCTTTGCAATAAAAAAAAATTTGGGGGAGGGTGTCGATGTCTCCTGCGTCATTGCTTCCGCGCACAAGTGAGCTAGCCGAGGCCTGCGTCTTGTAATGTCAGGGCTTCTCAGTCAACATGGAACACAGTGAGAGTGAGGGAGTACAAAAGAGGAGGGCGAGGGGGGTATACATGGGGGGGGGGGGGGGGTTCGACGCACGGGGTGTTTTGCTGCCGCTGTACTCAAGTCTCCATGGCCCATTAATCGTTTGTTTGAGTTTCCGCCCCAGCGAGCCTGTCATGTCTCCATTAGAGAGGGTTTGTTTCTTCTTCCTGTCCGCCTTTTTGGCAGCAGGGGGCTCTCACACATCTCATTTGGCAGCGCGCTACAGTCTGGTGCCAGGCAGACTGTCCTCTGGTGTGTGTGTGCGTGCCAGACTTTGTGTTTTCGGGTTACAGTACTCATCCTATTTGTGCGCAAAGGGGAACTAGTCGGGCGATGCTGCGCGAGGCTAAGAGGCGAGTCAGACGGGGTAGACTGTTGTCTTGTTGCTTTGAGTCTTCTGACTGACTTCTTGTATTAACCCTAATTGGATTAGGTTGCTTAGTAGTGTCTGTTTTTGCTTCACGGATGTATGGGATAATGAGCAGCGGCGATACATTTGAAATCGTTGCTGACATCTTGCTAATTTAGAGCAACAAAAAAAAATTGAAAAATAAGCGGAAGCAAGGCCTTTAAGGACAACCGACACCTCTGGACAAGTTGCGTCCAATTTGTAAAATAACTTCAAATGACTTATACTGAGCACAATTTACAAAGATTCCACCGCATATAGCTATATCTTACCTTTTAAGACTCACGCTGAATATTCAGGAAGTCTTGTTTTCGAGTTGGTGACAAGTCCTCACCCTACGTCACTGAAGGAACGCCCCTGACCGAGAAAGTGACACACAATGCATTTTGGGTACTTTGTTTGGTCGTGTTGATTGTGAAATTAGAAGGAAAACACATAAAATAACGCGATTGTGAATCGTTGTGTGTTGCACCAGGACTACTATTTGATACTAGTTGACACAAATTCCCAGCGGACAAATCAGCCCATTTCCAACCGAGCTTGCGCGCCATCTTGTGCATTTTTTGGGTGCTACATTAGAGTCCAGACGGCTCAAAATGACATGGAAGGACTTTAATCGATTGCAAACATGTATGCTTTCCTCTTCATAACTATTTGAATCATATTCATAACGGGATGAGTAACAAGAAAGCATCTTCTCTGAATCTGAACTCTGTGAAGCCATTGTTTTGATTCTGGAGCAAGGCAGTTTGTGAAGAAGTATCCTGGCGTGACGTCACTGAAGTTTTGAGCTCATTTGTGGCAGTTTTGGGACACTTTGTCATTTTTATTGGTGTTTTGCATTTCACTAAAAATATCAGCCGACGTGTTTTGGGTATTTTAGATGCTCTAAAACGTTTTTCTGATGTCAGTTAGGAAACAAAAAAATGGTGTCGGTTGTCCTTTAAAAAAATATTTTCAAAATCGGGAAATAAACTGGATCAATGAACAATGTGGATTTTTTTTTTTACAAATTCTCAATTTTTATTTTTTATATTCAATAACTGTTTCACTGCCAGACGTGGAAAAATGTTTCCACTCCGGTGCCAGGGTTTTTGTCATTGTCACTCGAATTCCAGGACCCACAGAATATTGAGTTTAAGGACTCCATAAACATTCCAACAAATCTCTTGTTTATTCAGAAGAAAATAGTTACAGTAAAGTCTCGTTATAGAAGAAAAAATATCGATATAACCGGGACTATCGATATATCCTAAATTTTCTCATATCGGGATATATCCGATATCGGAGTTATCATATGGGTTTGGAGTTATCTGAGGTTGAAATGAGGGCCAAAATACAATGCAATACATCCATATTGGTTTATATAGCGTTGAAGCTGGAACTGAGCGCTAACATTGAAAAAAGAGACATTCTGCCCCCTTGTGGAAAAGAAAAAAACATTGCCAGAGGCCATGGCCAACGCTTTATCGGCATCTCAGCATGAAAAAACAAAACCCAAACAAATTCGGGAATGGCGCTCTACGTCACATTTTTAATTCCTGAATAAATTTGTGAATGGCAGTGACTGAGTTAATCGGAAAATACGTATGACCCCCCCCGACCCCCCGTCATATTTTCAACCGAATTTGCCGCCCCAAATGCAACATTCCAGCCAGTCTGCCAACGTACTTACTGGGCCCGCTGCGGTGTAGCGGCTGACCCCTCGCGGCCGCGGCCTATCTTGATGTTAGTTTGACCCCCGACCCAAGATTATGCCGTAGACATCAGCCTGCTGACCTGTCAAATAGGCCCCTTTTCTTCCCGTGACCCGCAGATCCTTTGCCTTTAAACTGAAATATGGCTGCCAATCCTACAGAAGCCAGCCAATTAGGAAAAGCGGAATCAGAGTGGCACAATGAGGCGAGACTAATAGAGTCGTTTTTATCCGCCGCCCGCTCGTCTGCCTGTCTTGACTGCCGATCCGCCGCATTAATACGCCAGTTGATGCTTCCCCGCTCGTCTGCCGCGACCTGCTCAGCCATGAAAAGTGAAGTTATGAGCTTTGCTGTCGTTTGCTGCTTGAATGACGTTGAGAAAACATTTGTATTTTTTTTGTATTCATGTTTTTCGGAATGCGATATCAGGTCTCGTTAACCGATGCTAACTCCGTCGTAAAGTTCTGATTCGCGTTCCTGCATGTGTGTTACTGCGTGCACTTGCATACTTTTCAGTCCTTTTACTTCCAGTTTCTTTCTACTTTCACCTCACTAACTCGAAAACGAGTGTTTGCATCCCCGAGCAGCATTGGGACGTGGCTGAGGACCTTTGTCTCTGTTTAAAAAAAAAAACAAAACAAAAACACGAACAGCCATCTCCTGAGGTGTTTCCCCTTCAACGATCCGCAGTGCATTTGGGTTTCATCCTCTCATGCAACGTCCCGGGAGACAAACGCAAAAAGCGCCACCAAAGGCCACAGAGTGTCCGCGACGAAGGGAAAAATGGGGGACAAAATCAATAGCTCACCAGAGTGGAAGCGCTGTAGCCTGTAAACTGCATTTTCTCACCTTGTCACTCTTCAATACACAAAACATTTCCACTCTTGTTCCTTTTTGCTATCTGTTGCGCTTCCTCGACCTTTTTTTTTTACTTGAAACAAACTGTCCTGACCCACTTTTTTTATTCCTTTTAAACATACGATATTGAAGGCCTCAAATTACAGTGATACCTCGGTTTACGAACGCCCTTGGCTTACAAACTTTTCGGTTTACGAACGTTACATTTTTGAAAATTTTACCTTGGCTTACAAACTATTTTTCGGGATACACACGGAGCTGCCACAATGAGTGATGTGTCGTTCGCGAACGAGCACATTCTCCTGACAAGAAATTGGCAGCCAGCTTGTTTTGGTCCTCTATTCCCTGCCCCCAGTCTTCGGTTGAAGCCACGTAATTGGTCATGAACGCAGCAGTGAGGGGAGGTGGTTTTAACATTTAAGAAACAGTCAGACGACAGTGAGAGAGTTTCAACTTTGATAGTTCAAAGGCAGAGTGTAGACTGCAAGGTTAAAATATCCCACCAATCAGGCTCCACAAACAAGCCGCATAAGCGATCTGTACACTTGATGCAAAAAGCTATCAACCCAGCTACAGAACACAATTGATGAGGAATCAGATAAAATTATCGCAGAGAAAGCACCTACAAGGGATCATTCCTCACCATGGTGAAAGAAGAAGGCTACGTTCCTCATCAAGTGTTTAATGCTGAGGAAACCGGCCACTCCATTCTATCAAGCCATCAACGACCATCACAAAGGTAAATAAAATGACTTTATTAATAGTACAGTTTATTTCTTTAATTATAATACCATAGCACATTTATTATATATAAAATAAGGTATATTTTGTGTAGTTTTAGGGCTTAGAAAATAGAAAATTATGTTTTATGGGGGCCTGGGAACGGATTATTCTCATTTTAATGGTTTCCTATGGGAAATTATTTTTTGGGATACACACTTTTCGCCTTACACACTCTGTCTGGGAACCAATTAAGTTCGTAAGCCAAGGTATCACTGTATCCGTCCCTCTCAGCTCCATATGCACTCGCAATTGTATCTGCAATGTCAGATAAGAACATCGCCTTGATGAGAAACAGGCTGGGGGTTATTTTTACCTCGGGGATCCACTTCTGTCCATTGAGCGAGATAATAAAGATGGACTCCAGCAAAGATTACCTGCCGCCGCTGCCAGCTCGGCTTCATTTTTCACCGCGCTCTTACTTGAGCTAAAGGTACTTTGTTAAGTACTTGTTAAGTGTGTTTTCCCTCTGTGTATATAAACATCACCCGGGGTAATGGTGGCACGTGAATAAGACGTCAGGGGTGTCGGCTCAGTGACAGTTGCACGTGCGTTGTTGTAGTGGTTGTGGGTTGGGCGAAAGCTCGAGTGTAAGATTTTTTTTTCGGCACTTAACTCATGTGATGCTATGATCGAATGTATTCGGGAATTGAAAAGTGTGACGGAGAGCTCCATTCCTGAATTTGTTCGGGTAAAGTGCTGGTCAAACCTCTGGCAATGTTTTTTTCCCTTTCCCGAGGGGGCAGTATTTGCCTTTTATCCATGTTAGCGCTTTGTTTCAGCTTCAGCTGTTGTTAAAGGTATGAAGCGCATAACTGTCAAAGTTTGCATGGTGGTGGATCCCAAAAAAGCAGACAGGAGGGAGAAGCAGGGCGTAATCGACAAATTGTATTAAATAAAGTAAGCAGGAACGAAATCGGACAGGGTGAAGCAAACACATACAATGACCCGACACCGAATGGTCGTGCCGCGAGTCCTTTTAACTGCCACTGATTGGAACAACCAACACCTGTGCAGGTGGAGGCGGGGTTGACAGCGCTACCCGTTGGTCGCCAACCAGATCGTGACAACAACAAATTCATGAATGACTAGTTTTCAAATTTGAAGTAAAAAATAATTATTGTTATTGTGGTTTACATGGGACAATTTGAAATTTGGATTTGAACTTTAGCAAGCATCATGTAACTTGACATGCTCGATTTGCTTTCGCGGGCCGAATAAAATGATGTGAAGGACCAGATTTGGCCCCCGGGCCTTGCCCTTGACAGGAAAAAGGTTTCTCACCAGTGTGGTTTAGAATGATAGTGTCGCTATATGACATTTTATGGACGTTATGCGTTTTCAAGTCAAACCTGTAAAACTGAAACATTGATCGATAAATCTTATGTTGATTATAAAACCGATACATTTTGAATTGGATTAGCCCAAAATTATTTTTGTTTTATATTCTATCGCACTAATTTCGGTTCTGGGTCCACCCGGATCTTATCGCAGCTGAATTTGGATACATCCTGGACAGGTTGCCAGTCAATCCCAGGGCGCATACCTCTACTCGCATTCACGCCGATGAGAAATTTACTCACCACTTGTCCGACACAAAATGACCAATGAGATTTACCTTGACGTAAAACAGTTTGACGCTGCCACTGCTGCTGCTTTTCCTTCTCTGGTTTCATCACTCGATTCATCGCCTGCATTACCCGCCCCCCCCCTCAACCCTACCCAACTTTTAAATCCTCCGACTTTTTTGGACTAATTCCTTGCAGTCGCTCTCTCCACCAGCTGCACTTAGAGGCTCTTGAATCAAAGTGCAAGCGCTCTTAAATCAGTCATACGACGATGACGTGTACAGTACGGGCGGTTCCTGCCTCTCTTTTATTTCTCGGAACCCCAAAACTTCACAGAGCGACGTAAAGGTCAAGAGGGAAAGTGAAAAAGTTGAAAGAGTGTTAGCGTTTAACCTTGACCTTGGGATTGCATTTCTCTCAACGTGTGTGTGTGCGCGACTGCAGCTGCCCGACTCGCCACTTCACAGAGTGTTTACATTTTTCCAGAGGTCTTTATCTTTTCCCCGGGCTTAGGGTCCTTCTCCGTGTGAGTTTATACAGCCAGAAAGATCGCGCGCACACAACGCATGACCCAGCGTAAGCCTCACACCGAGTCGGTAAAGGGAGACTCCTGTCACACACTCATCCATCTTCGCTACATTCGGGGCCCAAAGCTGCGCCCAGTTTTCTCTCCCTGAAAGTTTAAACGCAGCAAAAGTGGGTTACCTAAAGTCTACCGTGAATCCCCAGAACAAAAACAATTTATAATTCTTCTCCGGAAATTAATTGGTACTGGGACAAATTTCATAATGAGTAAATGTTTGTAAGTCAAGATACGTTTTGCATGTAAATGCCCTAATCCGTTTCAAGCTCCCCTAAAATTCTGATTGTACGCCTCCCATAGCACATTTTTAAAGGAAAAACCATTTTGTACATCCAGAAACCGCTCCTCTCTATAAAAAAAAATCTGAGGTGGAAATATTCCCAATCTAGACATTTTTTGGGGTCCCGTCTCACATCCCCCAGACCCGATTATCAAGGCTGGTGTCTGTCTGTTGCCCTATCAGCCAGCTCAAGTCATGACTGCGTCCTTTCAGACTCATCCATCTTGATAGAGTGCCCTGTTTAGATACGCAGCCACGGGGTGCCTTCCACTCTGTTAGTGTCATCCGTCAACTTTCCGGGGTTTGCTTCTCCCTGGATGACATTTGCATCTCGCGTATCATATACCTTTGGGTTAAAAAAAAAAAAAAGGTCTGTTAAATTGTAAAGATTGTAGTAAAATCCCCTTTTTGTGTATTTTACTCGATGCCCATAAGTTGCATGGAATTAATTGACTGCACTTTTCTCAAAGTGGACTGTTTGTTTTTCTAAGTACGACACACACACACGCCGACAAAACGTAGGCGCACACGCATAAAAGTGTGACCTTTTTCACGTGCCTAGATAAAAAGTCGTTACAAAAACCAAACAAGCTGTCAGCGATAAGATAAAAAGAGAACAGCTGATTTACAGACACGGAACGCCTGGCAAGGCACCATTTTTTTTTTGCTTGGGTTGTTACCGGAAGTCATTGTGAGTTTTATTTTTTTATTTTATTTTATACTTGGTTAATTAACGAAACGTTTAAAAATAAGAATGGTGTTATTTACTAAACAAGATATTTTTCATACTCCAGCAATTTCAATTACTTTTTAAAATTAAAAACCCGGCTAACATTTAACTCATTCACTGCCATTCACGAATTGATTTTTTTTTCATCTTTGGGTGCCGATAAAGCGCTAGCCATGGCCTCTGAAAACGGGGCATAATTTCCCCTTGTTTCAATGTTAGCACTTCTTTACAGTTTCAGCTGTTGCTAAAGCGCTATATAAACCAATATGTATGTATTGCATTGTATTTTGGACAGCCGCCCTCATTTCAAGCTTAGATACCTCCAGACCCATATCATTTAGCAATTAATAATAATAAATAATAATAATAATAATGTATCATATAATACAATGCTATACAATATAATGTAGTTGAATTTATAATAATAATAATAATAATAATAATAATAAAAATAAATAAAATAATAGATAGCTACTAGCTAGCTAGCTGCAGACGTGACCTATTGTTTGACTGTTTTGTGTGGATTTTAACTCTGTGGAATTAACTCTTTTTTTTCTGTTGAAAGAACATAGTTGAAGGTTTCTACCGCTGTATTTAATGTTTTTATAGTAATAAAACTCCATATTTTGTGGGTCATGGAATTCGATTGACAATGACCAAAACCCTGGCACTGCAGTGGACACATCTTTGCACCTCTGGCAGTGAATTAATTCCCCCCCAAAAAACGACACACAAATTCACCCACCCATGCTATGAAGGCCATGGATCTGACAGAAGTCAGCGGTGAGATATCGAGTGTTCATCTCCTCCAGGGGCCCTGTGCCTCGTTTCGTCGGCCCCCAATGCCCGCGTGCGGGTCGCAAAACAAGCCCACCACCGATGATGTTTTTTTTTTTTTTTTTGTTTGATCGATGGCATCAAGTCACACGTGGACCTCTGTGGAGGCTTCGCAAAAAGGGCAAAGGCGGTGTGGTGATGGCAAGGGAGCGGAATTGCAGGAAGGTTGAGGGGGGGGGGGGGGTGTATTTTTTGTGGGTCCTCCGGCACGCAGTCAGACGGCGAAGCCTCCCGGAACATCATGCGGACACGTCGCATTTAGACAGATCGATACGTGACCACAAACGCCTCTTGAGGATCGCCCGTATTGATTGGGTATTTATGTTGCCTTGTTTCTATCCTGTGAGTGAATATCATTGTGATGATACACGGTAGAAATTCATTAAAAAAAAAAAAAAAAGAAAATACTCACCAGCTTTTTGTTGTACTGAAAGATCAATAATTTCAAAAACTTTTGCCTCCGTTAATGTGAGCTTTGGTTCACAGCATTTTAACTCTGACGATGTGCAAAAAATGTGTCCACTGCAGTGCCAAGGTTTTTATCATTTTCACTCAAATATTAGGACGCACACAATATTGAATTTCAGGACTACATAAACATTCAATTCAACAGAAAAAATCTTCTTCTCTCTTCTTTCATCCGAAAAAAAGGGTTAATTCCTAAATTATATCCACCTGGTAATATATGAGCTTGAAATGAGGGCAGCTGTCCAAAATACAGTACAATATTGGTTTACATAGCCCTGTAACAACAGGTGAATCGTGAACAAACCGCTAATAAGTCAAATAATAGGTAACATCAGCAGCTATCTAGCTAGCTATCTATTAGCTATCTGCCTAGCTAGTTGGCTATCTATTAGCTATCGATTAGCCACTCAAATAAATAGAAAGCTAGCTGGCACATGCTGCCGCGTGTTGTTGCCGCTGCTCACCCACATAAAAACTTATCCTGTGACTGTCAAGTGACATTGAGAGTTTTGAAAGGTGCTTATAAATGAAAATTATCATTATTATTATTATTATTAATTCCTAAATTATATGGGTCTGGAGTTATCTGAGCTTGAAATGATGGTGGCTGTCCAAAATACAATGCTATACATACATATTGGTTTATATAGCGCTTTAGCAACAGCTGAAGCTGTAACGCAGTGCTAATATGGAAAAAAAGGGAAATTATGCCCCCTTGTGAAAAAGAAAACATTTTCGGAGGCCATGGCCAGCGCTTTATCGGCACCCAAAGAAAAAAAAAAAAAAAAAAACCCAAAACCCGAACAAATTCGGGAATGGCGCTCCACGTCATATTTTCAATTCCCGAATCAATTAGTGAATGACAGTGAATTAGTTAAGTGCCATGGCCAGCGCTTTATCGGCACCCAAGCATGAAAAAAAAAGTTTATTTCTAGCTTATTTGGTTCTGGAGATATCGGCTGTTAAAATCAGGTGGTTTGTATGTGTCATGAGTTATCTGAGCTTGAAGTGGGAGTACAAAAGGCATATGCTGAAAAAACATTGCCAGAGGCCATGGCCAGTGCTTTATCTGCACCCAAACAAGAAAAACCCGGATCCCGAACAAATTCTGCAATTCTTTTAAATTTCAGATTAAATTCGGGAATGACAGTGAATGAGTTAATGAAGATATCCAATTGTACAAGTCTAGTTTGATTTTTCTCAATTGTACAAAAAAATGGACACGTATCAATTGTGACTCGGTACTCTGCAATTACGCAATATTAAATTTACTCATCTTAACCTATCTGGATCAATACGTTTGGCGTGGAAACAATGAAAACGCTCAACGGCGTCATTCGCCATGGTTCCGCTTTTCGAAGGGACACGCATGAAAAGACAACTTACCGTTCCCTAATGTGAAGGCCCCATGTCGCTGCCTCGAGACGTATTGACCCGCCGAGTCGAGGCTCCGTCCCCAAAGGCACAGTGGGGCCACGTGGCCTTGTAGCACCTTTACCCTCAGCTTCAGTTCCTCAGCAGGCAAAGTATTGATCCGGCGCAGAAAACCCCATCTTGAGTCGAGTCTCCCATCCCCCCCCCCCATATCCCCCGAACTGCGGTGGCGGTTCACATATACCATCGCGAGAACACCAAAGTCACATGACTCAAGTCGAACTTCATCGGACTTGTGTTTGCTTGGGTCAGTCAACCTGGTGAACGATTGGAATTTGACTTCATGAGACTTAAGTTTAGCTTGCTACATTTCTTTATTTACATTTACATTACATTTTTATTTATTTATTTAATAGCAGCATCTATTAAACAAATGTTCTAATTCTAATTCAGCAGCAGAAAGAACAGCTGTCAGCCGTGCTTCTTCTTCGGTTAGCCTTACAAAAAAAAAAAAAAAAAACACTGCCTCCAATAGGTCAAACATGGTACTACAACAGGACTTGCTTTGCGTGAATGCTCACTGTAATAATAATAATAAAAAACATAAGAACAGAAAATATCAACGGGAGTCGCCCTTCTGCGGGAAACAATTTAACATTACTTTTCCCGTCGTGATTGGTACGTTTGTCGCAAATGTCATTCATTTAAATAAATAAATAAATACATACATACATAGTTTTGTAAATAGTTTTGTATTTAATTATAGAAATAATTTTGTAAATTATTTTGTAAATTATTTTGTAAATAATTATAGAAATACTTTTGTAAATAATTATAGAAATAATTTTTCAAATAATTAAACATAATGGATATTGTAAAATAAATAAATACATAAATCAATAAATCAATGAATCAATAAATCAATATGCAAACAAATCAATATGCAAATAAATATGAAAAAAATGCAAATAAATATGCAAATAAATATGTGAATACATATGCAAATAAATAGTATGTAAATAAATATTATGCAAATAAATATGCATATAAGTTTGCAAATAAATAAACAACACTAAATAACTAATAAATAATAATAATAATACATTAATTAATCATAAAAAAATGTTCCCCACCAAGAGCCCAAAGACTGGGCTGGGATAGGCTCCAGCACCCCCCGCTAGGGTGAAGCGGTTTGGAAAAATGGATAGATAATTAGATTGATGGATAGATAAATGGATAAACAAAGCAATGAATGGATAAATAAAAACGGAAGAAATGTCCCGAAAAATCACATATTTGATCAAATTTGTGATCAAAAATTCTTTGGCTAAGTTCCATGAGGTGTTCAAGTCCCACCCGCCCACAGTACTGACGTAAAAATGCGCCGCGTGTACGTGCATTATGTCAAGGCCATGTTGGGATCTTCCCATGGATAACAAAGGTAGAGATCTTTAAACTGAAAGAAACCAGCCCGGTCCTTCAGATCTCACAGGACTGACGCGGAGTCTAAATGCGTTCCATATGGACGCAAACGTCTATCCCAGGTGGATGCGAGGAAAACGAGTTGTTTTTTTTTGTGGCGACTCCGGTAGCCGTCGCTTCTACCTGCCATTCCCACAGAAACGCCGCAAGTCTGCTCATGGCGTCTTATCAGTTCCAACGATGCGATAACTGGAGGCTCTGTTTCACCTTTGGCATTGAAATACGGACCATCCGCCGGGCAAATGTCACGTGATGATGATGGATGGGAGTTTTGCATCGTCATAGATAGATTTAAAATGTGATGTCAAGGTTTTTTTTTTTTTTTTATCCTGACAATCCTAATGTGCTCCTTGATTCATGGTACAAAAATGTCAGTGAATAACGGATGATGGCACATTTTTGCATTCAATTGGATCGGATTGGTACTGAGTAATATTTCACCTGAGTGAAAGGGCTTACGTTTCATAAATTACAGTTCCTGTGAAGACTTCCCATAAATTGTTGAAAAACTGATTTGGCCTTGATTTACGCTGGCTTTCCCAATATTCTTGTGCAGTTCTGGACAAAAAAAAAAATACATTTTTGGAACTTAAAATGTACAGTTTTATGAAACAACAAATAATAATAATAATACATTTCATTTAAAAGCGCCTTTCAAAACTCTCAAGGTCACTTTGCAGTCACAGGATATTTTTTTTTTGCGGGTGAGCAGCGGCAGCCACACGCGCCAGCGTTCACTCAACCCGGAAGTAACTCAAATAGATAGAATGCTAGCTAGATAGCCAAAAGATACCTAGCTAGATAGCCAGCCAGCTCGATAGCCAGCCAGCTAGATAGCCATCAAACTAAATAGTGAATAGATGTAGCTAGCTAGATAGCTAGCTAGCCAGTAAGATAGCTAATAGATAACAAATAGCTAGCAAATGATAATAATAATAGTAATAGTAGTAATAATGATAATAATAATAATAATGATAATAATAATACATTTCATTCATAAGCGCCTTTCAAAACTCTTAAGGTCACTTTACAGTCATAGGATAATTATTTTTGTGGGTGAGCAGCGGCAGCGACACGCGCCAGTGTTCACTCAACCCATAAGTAACTCAAATAGATAGAATGCTAGCTAGATATCGAATCGTTAACCAACAGATACCTAGCTAGATACCCAGCCAGCTGGATAGCCATCCAACTAAATAGTGCATAGATGTAGCTAGCTAGATAGCCAGTCAGATAGCTAATAGATAGCAAATAGCTAGCAAATGAAAATAATAATAGTAATAATAATAATAATAATAATAATAAATACATTTAATTTCTAAACGCCTTTCAAAACTCAAGGTCACTTTACAGTCACAGGATAATTATTTTTTGTGGGTGAGCAGTGGCAGCCACACGCGCCAGCGTTCACTCAACCCATAAGTAACTCAAATAGATAGAATGCTAGCTAGATATCCAATCGTTAACCAACAGATACCTAGCTAGATAGCCAGCCAGCTAGATAGCCATCCAACTAAATAGTGCATAGATGTAGCTAGCTAGATAGCCAGTCAGATAGCTAATAGATAGCAAATAGCTAGCAAATGAAAATAATAATAATAATAATAATAAATACATTTAACTTCTAAACGCCTTTCAAACTCTCAAGGACAACTTTACATTCACAGGATGAGTATTTTTTTTTTGTACGATTTTGTTTTATTTTATTTCCCAGTTAAAATCCATCTGCTTCATAAATTTTAACAGTATGAGACTTGGTCTCTCACCCTATCATCACTGTATCATCCATGTCTGATTCTCCCGGAGGATGGTCCCTATTTCGCCCCCTCCTTATCGCCCCCCCCCCCCCCACTACCAACCCCTCCCCGGTCCCTCGGGATTCCGACCAGAAGTGGTGCTGAAAGACTGAACGTGGGAGATGGAAAGGTCTTTGCTTCCATTTCAGCGCTCCCGTCCCAGAGGTTGCGTCTGCCAGCTGCCGAGTCAAAGAAAGGCTCGTCTGCCCCCACGTACAAATGCGGCTTTCCCATTACGTGTCTTCGTTGATATGGCGGACATCTTTACACGAACCAGAAAATGCGTTATCTGATGAAAAAGGGACTCTTCCAGACCGACCCCGATCGACCGCAGGCTCCGATCCAGGGAAGCGAGCGCATGCCCTGGAAATAGGCCAAAGCAGTGTTTAAAAGTCGCCGAAATCTACTAGCAAGAGCAACGTTAGCATCTTACCCAAGTGTACACAAACCAGATCTGCCGTTGATTGATATTGATTTTACAAATCTTTCTGCTAACCCGGGGGAAGATTTGTTTTTTTCTTCTCTCAAATGATTCCAAAGCCTCCAACGTGGACTTTTCAAACGTTTGGTGATGAGCTAAGCAAAGATGCAGCAACTTAACAATGGAAGCAGATGTTTTGGATGAGATGGATTTGATTCTTTTGAAAAGAAGAAGAAAAAAAATGCTCTTTGTGCCGAGGGCTCATCCATCTGCGGTGATCCGTGTTTCAGTACATCTTAATAACGTAATCCCCCCCCCCCCCACGTCCTGCCCCCCCTCCCTCGTTTTTCTAACTCGAGGAATGCTCTTGTTCTTGCACCCTTCTACTTTGTCATTTGGGGGGGTACCCGCTCTTTGATTTGTTTAGCTTCTCCCATTGGACGCTGACCGAGGCCATGAGTCATCATTTTTCTGAATTGATACAACCCCCACTCCCCCCCAAAAAATATCTCAAGTATTGCCAAAAAAAAACATTATGACCAGTCTGTCATCCTCGCCGCATTTTAAGGTTTCGACATACAGTGATACCTTGGCTTACAAACTTAATTGGTTCCCAGACAGTGTGTAAGGCAAAAAGTGTGTATCGCAAAAATTAATTTCCCATAGGAAACCATTAAAATGACAATAATTCGTTCCCAGGTCCCCATAAAACATTATTTTCTAATTTTCTAAGCCTTAAAACTACACAAAATATACCTTATTTTATGTATAATAAACGTGCTATGGTATTACAATTAAAGAAATAAACTGTACAGTATAATAAAGTCGTTTTATTTACCTTTGTAATGGTCGTTGATGGCTTGATAGCTTTTTTGCATAAAGTGTCTCAAGGAGCTCTGGGTTGTACATCATGGAAGTTGTGATATTGCAACAGCAACAGATGCAAGCAGACACACGAGAAACATCATTAATAGCTGGTTCCCTTACTTGTCTTTTCATTTCAAATTGAACTGATAGCTCGTGCGGATTATTTGTGCCGCCTGATTGATGGGAATTTTAACCTTGCAGTCTACACTCTGCCTTTAACTATGTCCAGATTTCACTGTTTTCTATCCATTTTGTCACTCTCTCTCTGTCGTCTGCCTGTCTCTTTGTTTAAACCACCTCCCCTCACTGCTGCGCTCTTGACCAATCACGTGGCTTTAACCGACGACTGGGGGCGGCGAAAAGAGAACCAAAACAAGCCGGCTGCCATTTTCTTTTAGGAGAACGGGATCTTTGTGAACGACATCACTCATTGTGGCAGCTCAGCATGTATCCCGAAAAATAGTTTGTATGCCAAGGAAAAATGTTCATAAATTTAACGTTCGTGAACCGTAAAGTTCGTAAACCGAGGTATCACCGTATTCCCCCAAGTGCGCTTCATCATGTCCATTTAGTGGTTTATTTTCTCTGCCCCCTCCTTCCCCCTCTATCTATTCCTTTCGCAGCAGGTAAAGATAGACGCTCATTATCCAAATAAACCATCCGCGTACCTGAACCGGAGTTTCATCCATCTTGTGGGCCTCTCTCATTTATTCTGCGTTCATTTGTTACTTTCAAGGGACGTATCAGCAGACTTTCAAGCGTCGAGCGTGATAACTGAAGACGTGGCCAAAGGTTCCGGGTCCTCCCTTTGAAAAGCTGACCCGTTCTTTAAATGTTTAAAGAGCTTATTGCATCATCAGTCCTCGCCCACACATGCATGTTTGGGTGAATCGAGGGTGGAGTTGGAGGCATGGTGGGGAAGGAGGGGGGGGGGGTTGTCATACATCATGTGTTTAAGCAGTGGAGGGGAGGTGGAGGTTGTTCGGGGTTAATGACCGACTCTCTCTGTGGGCCATACCGGCGGCTCTCGGAGAGGATAAGACTGGCGGTGTCGGGGCATCTGGAGCGCCGAGGTCACATCGCTCACTTCAAAGGAAGGCCGGGAGTCTAGGTCAGTGTGTTTGGGCCGTAGTGGAGGTGGGGTGTGGAGGTGGGGGGATGGGATAGGTAGGGGTGGTGCTCGGGAGGGATTGAGAACAGGATCATAAGGAGTCAAAGAGATGAAGAGGCCGAGCGACGGCTGGAGACAGTCCAAGACAAATCGGAGCGAGGCGGAGACGCGGCGAGGGTCCACCGGGGGATGGGGGGGGGGTGTGGCGAATGGACGATTTTGAAGTGTCAAATGTCGTACACAAAAGATGTGTACAGGTAACATCCGAGTTACGACTGGGTTCCGTTCCGACAAAACGGTCGTAAATCAAACGGTCGTAAATCGAAAAGTATTCAAAATGGCTGACGCGAGGATCACGTGATCATAACAAATGACGACACGCTGGCATTTCCTATACGACAGGATAGTATACGATGTCAATCTGTTGTTTTTAAGCAACGTTTTCTATCGAATACTATTACATACCAAAATGTTGACAGTTCATTTATAAATCATATAAGTTTTAGTGTCATTTAAATCATTTTATATTTCGTAATATCGATCTTTATTACTGTGTGGGTGCACACGCTTTCTGCTGACCCAAATACGCACGAGTTCCCACGCATGCGAGCTGTCGAAAAATCGCTCTCCCTGCTGGCTAACGGAGAAGCCAGAAGAGGTCACCCAACACACACGCTCGGACTGAGGCGGACGGCGAAGCAAAAAAGTGCTACTGGTTGCCCCAGAGGCCGTCTGCAACAAACGAACTGTGTCAACGAGGCGGCGGCGCTGACCGTGAGCCCGACGCGACTTTTGCGTCCCGGATTTTTTTTTTTTTCGGACACATCTCGGCGTTGTTTTCACTTAGTCGCCGTACTGACTGAAGAACATAGTTGACAAAAAGCAAGGGTGTTGTGTTTTAAATTTATTAGCAAATTTTCTTTTACAGTATGTACATGTATATTTACAACAAATATCCTCACGTTGAACTTGGATACATACTGACCTCTGCATAGTCCTCTCCCGTCGTCTGTCGGAGCGTGTTTGTAAAAATCGTTTACAAAACTAAAAAAAGGGGGGGCTGTAAAATAATGTACGAATACTACATGCATGGACGGGCCACGTGATTTACATAGTTGACAAATAAATACTATTGACAAATAACATTCTAGCGACTAACAAGTATTAAAAATAACCCTTTGTCCACATGGAAGGATATGCGGCAACACTAACTCTTAGCTTTTTTTCCCCCACATAATGTGTACCAAATATGTTTCATAAAAGTCCATTCCCTGGTGGTGTCCCGCTGCTATGTTGCAGGACTGTTTTTCATTTTATTGTTTGAGAAGTGCCAGTTTTCAGAATGATAATCCTTTCACTCAATTTCACCTAAAATGATTTTTGTGGTGATTTGGGGCAACATGCAAAAGAATTGTTATTGTCTACCTAGCGACATGATTATCGACATACATTATCGAGGTGTGGTTTCTGTCGATTTGGTGGATATGCACATAGCTTTTGAAAACAGGATTTGATTTTTCATGATTTTATAAAGTCATCCGAATTTGTCAATGACACCCCCTATTGTCATATTTCTTTTCACTTTACAGGATCTTTGAGAAAATACTTGTCCAGAACACGTTTTTTTGCATTGATCATTTTTCATTTCATTGCTATAATTCAATGAGATACCTGCCAGTGGCAGTGGGCCAGTTTAGCTTATTTGTGAATTTGGTAGATGCACTACGCACCCCCAGCGCATCTGCAAATTTGGTGACAAAAATATATCTATATATTGAATATTGAACTTCAAAGAAGCTGGTCGAACTCAATTTTTCTGAATTTGTTTGAGGAGCAGGTAGACAGCGAGGAAATATTTAAATCACACCCGATGGGGTTCACATATTGAAGGAGGGGTGCTAGGCGGTCTACAATTACCAAGGTAACATTGACGGCCGACGACATCATCATAGCATGTGTGCTTATGTCATGCAAGGACCCCAGCAAATCATCTTCTGCTTCTGTTTCTGTTTCTACGTACTGTGTACAGCACAGGTGTCAAAGTCAAGGCCCGGGGGCCAAATCTGGCAAAAAAGGACTTTGACACCCCTGATACACAGGATCCAAATGAAGTAAAAACTGCATCCTCACTCATGCTAGACTGGCGCCAGGCATGAAAATAGGCCACTCTAGCATTTTGCTAACTCACCCCATCCTTTCTCCACTCTTCTCCCATCGTCCACCATTGACCTCGTAATTGACTACACATACAGAATAACCAGCGGGGATACAGTCCAACTTTCCGATAGATGGACGTATTTGAGCGATAAACTTAAAATAGTCACTTGAAAGTCCACCATATGTTTTTTGTGCAGTATTTATGTGCGTTCAAGCGTCAAGTTCACATGACGCAAATGGAATTCTTCCGTCCGTTCGCCGATATCTCGCTGGTGTCGCCGGATGCATATGCGAGCAAAAAAATATATAAATATAGACGGATCTGAAGATATTGTCTTCGCCGACGGGCTCCCCTAGCTATTATCGTTCCACTCCGGCATGATGCTAACACTATGAACGGCGTGGTACTGGTGAGGCGATAGCGTGCGTGGTATGCCGTGAGTGTAGAGGTACTCGTTGCCTTGCAGGCCAGCGCTCGGCGACTGGATCCCGGCGCCGGGGCTGCACTGGCGACCCAGAGTCTGGTGGCTTACTGAGCTCTGGTACATGGCGGCGTGGTGACCGTCGGACAGCTGCGGGGAGGAGTGGCTCCCCACCCCGCCCAGTCTGGACACCAGCGAGCCGGATGTGAAGTGAGCCGAGAAGTGCTGGTAGGGAAGTCGATCCATGGGCTGCATGGTGGCCACCGAGCAGCTCCCGTAGGGCGATACGCCGGCCCAGGTGTTGCAGCTGATGTCCTCCAAGCTGGGAACGGACTCGGCTCCTTGCGACGCTCCGCCGGCGTACATGCAGGCCTGCCGCTGGCTGGATTCGCTGCGGTAGGGCCCGGCGGCCAAGCCTAGACTCTGTGCGTAGCCTACTGATCGGTAGTAATGGTCGTCCTCGCTGGAGGAGCTCTCCAAATAGGCTTTCTTGTAGCTGTGCTCACTTGAGTGACAGTCATCCTCTGCTGCTGCTGCTGGAATTACAAAATGAGTAAATACATAAAAATACAGTGATACCTCGGTTTACCAACCCCTTGGCTTACGAACTATTCGGTTTACGAATGTTAAATTTTTGAACATTTAACCTTGGCATACAAACTATTTTTCGGGATGCACACGGAGCTGCCACAATGATTGATGTCGTTCGTGAACAAGCCCGTTCTCCTCACAAGAAAATTGCAGCCGACTTGATTTTGTCCTCTATTCCCCGCCACTAGTCTTCAGTTAAAGCCACGTAATTGGTCAAGAACGCAGCAGTAGGGGGGGGGGGGGGGTTAAACATTAAAGAGACAGGCAGACGACAGAGAGAGAGTGACAAAATGGATAGAAAACAGTGACATTTGGACTCGTTTCAACTTTGATAGGCAGAGTGTAGACTGCAAGGTTAAAATATCCCATCAATCAGGCTCCACAAATGACCCGCACAAGCCATCTGTACACTTGATTCAAAAAGCTATCAACCCAGCTAAACAGAACACAATTGATGAGGAACTAGATAAAATTATCGCAGAGAAGGCACCTACAAGGGATCATTTCTCAAGATGGTGAAAGAAGAAGGCTACGTTCCTCAAGTGTTTCTTGCTGATGAAACCGGCTACTCCATTCCATCAAGCCATCAACGACCATCACAAAGGTAAATAAAACGAATTCATTATACAGTACAGTTTATTTCTTCAATTCTAACACCATTGCACATTTATTATACATAAAATAAGGTATATTGTGTGGTTTTAAGGCTTAGAAACGTAGAACATTATGTTTTATGGGGACCTGGGAACAGATTATTCTCATTTTAATGGTTTCCTATGGGAAATTAATTTTGGGGATACACACTTTTCGCCTGACACACTCTGTCTGGGAACCAATTAAGTTCGTAAGTTATCACTGTATATCGACGTTTGGACTAAAATTATGTCTCTTGGAACACATTGTAGGTTGTAAATCCAGTCTTCGTTCTAGGTCGTAATATCTGATACTGAAAATGGGGTGTCTAACCTTTCCTCTTGATGCAGTGGTACTCCTCGTGGGGGAGGGGATAGGAACCCGACTGGGGCAGCAAGTCCTGCGAGGTACTCGTCACGCCGTTTTCGCATTGAGAGTACTGGGAGCTCAGGGTGCTCGGGGTAGCCAAAACTTGGACGTCCCCGCTGAACGGACTCTGGCTGGAGCTCACTCGTTGGCGCACCGTGCTGCGAGGGACCACCGGGTAATCCTTGGTGCTATGTGTTCACACCCCCAAAACAAAAACCCAAATGTTATAAATCCAGAATATGCGCAGAATGCTTTGTTCTGACTATAACGAAAACCCGTGGCCATATATTTTGAACGCCTTCCTGAAAATTATGATTATTGCAAGTTAGTGATCTTAGAAGATACCATGTTTGTCATTTATTATTTATTTTGTAAGTCTGATACTGCCCCCTAGTGTAAAAAAGGACCACACACCAGGGGGGAGCAGCGCAATGTCAATTGAAACATGAAGGGTTTCTTTTTTTGGCAGGACCAGAATATACAAATGGCATTCCCATGTATTTTGATAGTACTGCAAGACTGAAAATGATGACGTCATACCACTCTTTTTTTTTTTTTTTTTTGCAGAACCAGACTTGAATTTGGCTCTTTGATTCTTGTGGCTGCTCTTAAATATTTTGGGAAGAGTGGCGATTCGAATGGTCGGGGTGAGTGTGTGGGGAGGGTTACGTGAAGGGGCCCTTAAATTACAAGACCAGATTTTGTCCTTTGAAAATGTGTTTTGTGTGCACCCCATGGGTAATACATACAGTACGTGTACATTAATGTACGTTCCAAAACGTAAATGACGTGTGCTCGAACGGAAAATGTCGTCGAAGTTCAAGAGTGTTATGCTAATGCCACCGCTACTTAACACTCGTAACCGGCCCGTGAGGCTTTGTCACTGACACCCTCTAATTGCTTTCATTTGACACGTTTCCATGCTAGGAAGTCATCCATTAATGAAAGCCGTGCCAACACATCACGGGCCATAAAATGAGGTACACTCCAACTATTGAATATTGCTCCGTAACATGTAGCCCGTGAAGCTTTGGACACAAAGTTTTGGGTGACCGATTTTTGTATGCACTCCACCCCCCCCCCCCATATCAACCTTTTTTAATGGAAATGTCAATGCGTTTGATTTTTAAAAAAGAACATTATGAGTGGTGTTTATTATAGGCACAGTTTCACTCTTTCCACTTCACTGCAGCCAATACAGAATTCCGTACGTAACACCGCAACACAATAATAATAATACATTTCATTCATAAGCGCCTTTCAAAACTCTCAAGGTCACTTTACAGTTAAAGTCACAATTTTGTTCATTAGCCGGTCAATGGCATTTTCAATTGCTTGCTGGCATTAAGCTAAAGTGGCGTTACCAAGGCAAACCTACTATATGAACCTGTACCGCAGCAAACACGCTATCGGATAGTACAGGTCATTGTTTGGCTTTTATGCAAAGCCAACGGCCATTTACCTTTGCATCCTGGACATCCGGTGCAGTTCCATGTCATCACTTCCCCGAAAACCTTTTGCAAACGGATTGTTCTCAATTTTAAGCTGTGTGATCTAAAAGAAAATAAGGGAAACAAGCCAGTTAAAGATTGGCTATTTCTGTTTACGTGTAGCATATTTTGGAATTGATCAAATAGAATAAGAATATAGATATGAATTTCCTTCTGTCCCTTGAAAATAAGCATCTTAATGAGTATTTGAGCACTATTCATTAGCATTAGCAGGTGGAGTGGACACATGGCGGCCTATAGCACATTATTAACATTTTTCTTACTATTAGTGCAGATGTTGCCCTGTTTGGTTATTAAACAGTTGTGCTCAAGTGCCTGCACTTCAGAATGTGTTTTTTTTTGCAGGTCTGGAAAGCCCCAATAATTAGCCCAGGGGGTTAAGATCTGAACCTCCATCAATAGCAGGTTGGAGAGTAATGAATGGTTTCTCCAGAATGCAGCTTCCTGCTTGTTCCTAGAACCTGCTTGTTCCTAGAACCTGCTTCCTGCTAGTTGGTTGCAGAGACATTACGAGCCCCAAAACTGCTCTGAGCAACCCCCCAATATCCCCCAAAAGTTAAAAAAAAAACATCGACGTCCACGTGTTTAAATGATCTTAAACAGACGCTGTTTACACACATTTCGTCTTTCTTCCACGAATTAGGGCCAGGCAGGGCAGACACACGGCTTGCTTGACTGTACGTAAACCCACATGAAGAAACGTCAAATTATTTCAGATGTGTGGTTATTTAAAATATTATTCTTTCGAACACAAAAATAATGCACGAAAAGCAACCCGTTTTTGATTTTTAATTTAGGTTATTCGAGTTTTTCTGTGTGCGAAATGTTATTAGTAGTAGTGCGCTACGCATTTTTCGTAGAAGCTTTTGTGAATTTCCGCATTAAAAAAAGAGGACTCAATTTCAAACTCATTTAAAAAAATAACTGCAATTTAGGGGGCAAGTATTTTATTTGTTCGGTACATAATTATTTTTTACTTTATTTTTAACTACAATATAAATAACTTTCATTAATTAGTTCGTTCCGTATGTTACGTAACTTTTTCTCATTTGACAGTTACAGCTACTCACATTACGTCCGATAAGAAACCGTTTTTAAACAGCTTGAATCTTTTAAAAATACATTTGTTGTTATGCTTTCTCCCCCAAAATATAAAAAAATAATAGTTATTATTATGAAAGACTAACTTTAGAGAACACCCCCCCCTCCCCCATCGCCGTCTCGTTCGTCAGTGACTTTTTTCAATGCAATCTGAATGATGTGTACTTTTGGACGTTTGGGTTTATTAATATGTAAATTCAATATAATTTTCACGAATCTGGTTCGGGGCGGTGCAAGGGAGCCGACCTTGTGGTTCTGGTAGGACGTGACGGCAATGAAGGCGGTCTCGGGGAAGACGTGAGTGCAGAACGCCGTGTTCTTCGATCCGAAGCCGTTGTTCTCGTCGGCCTTGACGATGTGGATCCTGGGCTGATATTTGTGCATCGAGTTGAGGATGATCTGGATGGATAAATAATAATTTAAAAAAAAACACCAATAGATTCGTGCAATATAGAGACAAAATTTGATTGGCTGTTTGTTAGGAGGTACGATTGATAATGATGTTGAATCCACTGGGATAGTGAGATGGGATTTTTTCAGGGGAGGACGAAAAGCCTTTCAGATAAACGTTTTGGATCCTGATTATAATATTAGTGTTGTAATTAATAGGATGCAACCACTAGAAAGAAAAAAAAAAAAATATTGATCACAACTTTATTTAATCTAACAAGCGTCATAGAAAATATTTGGATGCACATAATCATTAAAACGTTTTTTTTTTTTTACTGTTAAGTAACATTTCAGGGTGAACTTTTCAAAGAAAATAACAATAAAAACGGATATGACCCACCTTATCTATTGTGCAAATGAGTCTGAATTGCATTAAATATAATCCGGATTGTCCACTTTGACAAATGTATCCAAATTTCCATCAACAATAAAAAATATGACAGAATATATGGAACATTAACCCATTTACGCTGAGCGTGTGCATATAAACACAGATAAATTCATTTAAAAAATCAAAACAGAGTATCAAATATAAAAAAAAGAGTATCAAACAGAGTATATAATTCACAATAATTAACAATAACTATGGTGGCAAGAAACTACATTAATGCACTTGAAAATTAATTTATCTGTATTCGTATGAACACCCTCAGCGTAAATGAGTTATCAGAATCAGAAAACCTTTATTGGTCCCGCAATGGGTAAATTCCACAGTCCACAGCAGCAATTTAAAAGGGGGTGGTGTGGGGGAGAGGGTGAAAGGATAGAAAAACAAGATATTCTAAGAAAAGCAAAATAAAAATGTCAGCAGACTGAGATGTATACTGTAAATGTGCAAAACCGTTTCATAAAAAAAACGTACATAGTGCAAGTATCACTGAAATAACAAATATGTGAAAATGTGTATTTTATCCCTTTTCCCATATTACCCAATATTTTTCAGGATTTGGTTCCTGATTTAATACTTCGAGCCCCCAAAAAACATTCTTTTTCTCCGTCATTAAAGCAGGGTAGGGAGGAAAATCAGCAAATGAGATTTTTTTTTTTTTTTTCGTAACTTGACATCCAGCTTCATCCAAAGCAGTTTACAGGCGTGGCCAAAGCATGAAACCCTGCCCCCAAATAAACAGCTACAGTGAGACCTCAACTTACAAACACCTCAACTTACAAACTTTTGGTCTTACAAACGTCACATTTATGAAAATGAAACCTTATTATAAGTACTAATTTCATAATACACACCCACCACGGCTGGCGGAGTGATCTTCGGCGGAAGCACACGACCAAACAGCACCAGAGGTTAAGTTACCAACAGTCCTTATGGAAGGTGACTCTCCTTCCATTAGCCATCAACGGCCATCAAAAAGGTAAATAATACTTTATTTGACAGCACAGTTTATTTCTTTAATTACAAGTCCTCATGTAATGCGCCTCGCTTTCCAAACAGCAATTCCCTTTCACCTTCGACCTCCAACGCCATTCCATCAAGCCATAAATGACCATCAAAATGTAAATAAAGTGACTTTATGATACAATGCAGTGTATTTGTTTCATTACAATATAATAGCACATTTATTATACATAGAATAAGGTATGTTGTGTGTAGTTGTTTAGGCTTATTTAGTTGAAAAGTATATTTTATGGAAACCCGGGAACGGATTATTCCCATTTTAATGGTTTCCTATGGGAAATTATTTTTTGAGATCCACACTTTTCACCTTACACACTCTGTCTGGGAACCAATTAAGTTCGTAAGTTGAGGTCTCACTGTATTTGATTGAACCTAGCAAAAGAGTCTTAAATCTGTCAAATAAATATATAGTGGAATTACAACAAACAATGTCGCATACTCTACAATGCACCTCATTAGCTGTCTGTATGAAAACATTTTGAAATCAACCCGTATATTGAAATTGCGTCTGAATGATTCTGTCTCTTTTCTGCCAAACGTGCTCTAAAACGTTCCTTATGTAACCCCAAAGATATTCCTGCCGCCTTCTAATGTGCTAAGTGACGACTCGCAGAAGGCCCGCGTGCGCCTGCTTTGCCGTCCAATCGGTCTTGAACTTGAACTTCCTTCCTCGCCGCTATTTATTCATTCGAATGCGACACAAAATGTCAACAGCCTTGAAGGAAACCTCTTTGATTTCTTTGGATTCAAACGTAGAGAAGAGCATGGCCCTTTGCCTCCCCCCCCTATTGTTGTTCCCACTCTCTCCCTGCCCCCTTCCACCTTTGGTATTCCGGCCTATCTGTTATCTGGACGGTTGTTTTTGTACCTGCCTTTCACTGCCACACTGACCTCCGGCATGCCCCCACAAGGCTTTCTTTGGGGGCCGAGTGAACTCCCGAAGCCATAGAAGGATACAATAGTGCCTCCATTATTAGTTTCCAGTTGAACTTGATCGCATTTCACGCTAGGGTAGCTTTTGGCAAAAGCCCGAATCTGTACAGGACATTTTTATGTCCGCGCCGTGCGTTTTTGCATGAACGTGGTGAGTGACCCCCGGTCACTAAACAGCAGTTGGGATTTCATTTTGGATGGATTGAGAGATGGGGCGCTTGGTCTTGGACTGTCGTATGTTCTGAATGGCCTTCGTTTGCACTGCGACCCACTTCCTGGTTTGGTGGTTTTGATTGCTTCATAATGCTGACCTAAAATTTAAAATTCACTCTCAAACTGAAAAATACAAGATGAATTAAGTGAAAAAAAATGTGTTGGTCAGATATCAAAAAAGTAGCAAAGTGAAAGCTTTGGGAAAGACGATAAGCCAAAATAATGGGAACAAATTACAGTAAAGTCTCGTTATATCGATATCGGATATATCGATAGTCCCGGTTATATCGATACTATTTCTATGCACGAACGGAGAAAATTACATGCAAACAGGGTCGGATATATCGATAGTCCCGGTTATATCGATATTTTTTCGGACTCCCTTGAATATCGATATAACGAGACTTTACTGTATATTAATCGGGGAGAAGGTTTCTTTAGCCGTCATCAAACCTTCTCATCGATGGACCACTCCTGTACGACAGAGCTTACACAGACGAAATTATATCAATGTTTTTGTTTTGTTTTTTAAATACACTGTAATAAAAAAAAATCCACAAATAGTTGAATCAGCAGGTGCCAAACTATGAGTATGATTTAATTCTTTTATACAATTTAAAGCGTGTGGCTGCCGCTGCTCACCCGCAGAAAAAATATCCTGTGACTGTAAAGTGTCCTTGAGAGTTTTGAAAGGCGCTTATAAATGAAATGTATTATTATTATTATTATTATTATTATTATTATTATTATTTAAAAAAAATCCCCATTGTGGGACGAATAAAGGTTTTCTCATTATTATTATTATTATTATTTGAAAAAAATCCCCATTGTGGGACGAATAAAGGTTTTCTCATTATTATTATTATTATTATTATTATTTAAAAAAATCCCCATTGTGGGACGAATAAAGGTTTTCTCATTATGATGATGATGATTATTATTATTATTATTATTATTATTATTATTTTAAAAAAATCCCCATTGTGGGACGAATAAAGGTTTTCTCATTATTATTATTATTATTATTATTATTATTATTATTTGAAAAAAATTCCCATTGTGGGACGAATAAAGGTTTTCTCATTATTATTATTATTATTATTATTATTATTAATGTGCAGTAACATTTGTTTTCCAAGAATAAATATAATATAATACAATACGTCTGTGTAACGTCCGAAACCTTCACTTTTGTACAGATGACGGCTGAAGAAACCTTCTCATCGATGAATATAATACAATGTGGATATTGCTTTAGTTAGCGATTTATAGATTTATACAGTATAGATATATAGTAGAAGTGCAGCATATATATTACAATCCCAAAAATACCAGCACAAGAGGGGGCCCGGCCTTTTCCATGCTTGGTAAGAATAGATCGCCTAAGTGGGTCATCTCTTATGGCCATGCCGCTTGAGTATTCACTGGCTATATCGTGACATCCAGATGTCATCTCGCACCAACTTTTGCTTCAACGGCAATGTGTAACTTAAGACTTGCATACCAAAATTGTTCTATTAGAGTGACTCAGCATGATTCAGATTTGCTTTCTACTATCTTTGTGACTGCTTTTCCTGTATATTTCCTGTATAGTATAGTTGTCCATGTTGAGCACTTTGTTGCAGCTTCATGTTGTTAAAGCGCTATATAAATCAATATATACAGTAAAGTCTCGTTATATCGATATTCAAGGGAGTCCGAAAAAATATCGATATAACCGGGACTATCGATATATCCGACCCTGTTTGCATGTACTTTTTTCCGTGCGTGCATAGAAATAGTATCAATATAACCGGGACTATCGATATATCCGATATCGATATAACGAGACTTTACTGTATTATACCAATAAAATATTTATTATTCTAGCAACATATTCATGTCAGTCCTCATATTGATTAAATGTTGTATTATTCCAGCTGTGCACGAGTGTTGAAGCAATCGGCTGTGAAATCCTAATGTATTATGAGCTATCTAGCTAGCTATCTCGCTTGCTAGCTATTTGCTATCTAGCTCCCTGGCCGGCTATCTAGCTAGCTAGCTATTAGCTATATAACTATCTAGCTGGCTGGCTACCTATCTAGCTCGCTGACTATTAGCTATCTATTGGCTAGCTTTCTATTTGAGTGACTTCCGGGTTGAGTGAACGCTGGCGCGTGTGGCCGCCGCTGCTCACCCACAGAAAAAAAACGTATTATGTGACTGTGAAGTGATCTTGAGAGTTTTGAAAGGCGCTTATAAATGAAATGTATTATTATTAGCAACGCAATGTCCATTCACTACAAAACCACCATCCCACTAAGATGGATTTAAGATGCTAAAAATGTCACTGCCTAAATGCACATTTCACCCCCTCGGGAAAATAACACTGCACGCTCGCTGCGGCTTCCCAATATCCATATGGAGGTGGTGGTAGGGCTGTTTTCCGTGGGACCACCCAGTGGGGTTCTAACCCGAGCTCAAGCCACTCCTAACCCGCCCCCTTGCCCCCCTCGCCATGATAATAGTTAATGATAGTGAGTGATCACTTTTGGCCCTTCTCGCTTTCAAGTCTTGACCACATCAGAGATCCCTTCTACACCCCCCTCATCATGTCCCAGTTCCAGTCCCGGGATTAGAAACGTTTGGGAAGGGCCGATGTTGCTATTACTCTTTCCGCACTTCTACCACTCAAATCTAAATGCAGTTCAAGGCCCTCAAATCCTTTCCGAAATCTTACTCCGTACCCCAAACAGAAGATTTCGAACAGAATTGAAAGCGTTCAAAAAGAGGAATGCACACAATTCCGTTTCAATGACTTGTTTTGCTGAACATTAATTGGGGTCTCTAACAGGTACTTTGAATCTGGGGACGTTGCATTCAAACACCCACGTAAAGTAGTATGTCATGTGGTAGTTGTAGGGGGAGGGTGTGCACACTTATGCAACTGCCTTATCTGAGTTTAGATTTACTCTCCCTCTGTAATTCATTCCCGAATTTATTCGGGAATTGAAAATATGACGTACAAACGCCATTCCCGAATTTGTTCGGGTTTTGTTTTTTTTTTTCATGCTTGGGTGCCGATAAGGCGCTGGACATGGCCTCTGGCATTTTTTTTTTGCTGTTCCATAATAGGGCAGCATTTCCCCTTTTTCCATTTTAGCACTAAGTTACATCTTCAGCTGTTGTTAAAAGCGCTATATAATCAATATGTATGTATTGCATTGGACAGTCGCCCTCATTTCAAGCTCATATAACTCCAGACCCATATTTAGGAATTAACTCTTTCTGATGAAAGAAGAGAGTCTAAGGTTTCTAACGCTGCATTGAATGTTGATGGAGTCCTAAAATTCTGTGGGTCCTGGAATTTGAGTGACAATGACAAAAACCCTGGCACTGAAGTGGACACATTTTTGCAAGTCTGGCAGTTAATGAGTTAAAAAAATGAATCCAATCAAGTTATTTCCACACTTCCCACCGGTGACTCTAATGAAAAATTGATGAAAGCTAACAGTAGAATTTCAAGGTACCGGTGTATAAGGCATTGCCAAAAGCCTTGATTTTCTTCACTATGTTCTTCACTATGTTCAGTCCAAAGTACCCAAAATGCATTGTGTGTCGCTTTCTCGGTCAGGGGCGTTCCCTCCGTGACGTCACGTCAGGAATCGTCACCAACTCCCCAAAAAATACTTCCTGAATATTCAGTGCGAGTCTTAAAACGTAAAATATAGCTATATGCGGTGAAATCTTTGTAAAATACGCTCAGTAGAAGTCATTTGAAGTGATTTTACACATTACGGGCACAACTTGACCGGTGGCGTCGGTTGTCCTTTAAGACTTTAAGCTTCATTGTTTCCATCGCGACGATCTAAATAATCCTCAACCAAGGTTCTCGGTGACACTCGCCCTTGTTGCAATTGGTATCCGCTAATTTCTTCCATCCAGCTGCACTAACACAACCTGTAGACCCAAAGTTCTGGCCTGCAGACCATGTAGCGAAGTCATTTATGATTCCCTCGGGCACCAAAGACAAAACGATAAGACAGACAGCATGCATGCATGCATGCATACATACATACGCTGCAACCAATCGCCCCCGCCAACCCAAAATTTACAACAGCACTCACATTCCATCCCAGCTCAGATTTCATTTGGCCAGCTGGGCCCTCCCGGCCTAACTAGGTGTGACTTGGATGCGTGGCAGCTCACTTGTATACGAAATGTCTATTATCGTGCTGCTCAAACTTTTTACAGCCAAGTAGCAGCTCCAAAAAAATGCTGAGATTTACCAATTTGGCCAATATCATGACTCATATTGAAAATACAGTAGCGCAGTAGGCCTAAATGTTCATCAAAAGCAAGACATAGGTTTTATTTGTCAAAATCATATCTATTACATTTTGCAGACTAATATGAAAAATAAAGTAGCGCAGTAGGCCTAAATGTTCATCAAAAGCAAGTTAAAAATATATTGATAACCTAAATGTAAACACAACTTTTTTTTGCGATTGACGGATTTAATCTCGGCCGGTAGCATTCCGTCACAAAACTATTATTGTCGTTGTCTCAAATAAGTCAACTGCTTAGCTATCATTATTTGACATCGTTAGCTATGACAGCAAAGTTTAAACACAAACAGTTTACATCAATAAAAATTTAAACAATTTACTTTAATCATGATTTGAATTCGCCCTGCAATATTACAAAGTTTATAAACTTGATATGTGATTGTATTGTACCATACCTTAAATACAACTGAACTTTACCTTAAAAAAACGAAAAATATTGTCCGGTATTTTTAAAACAAGTATATTCTAGCTAGCTACCTAGCTAGCTAGCTTGGTAAACAAACAGCTAAAGCCTAGCCGACCTATCTAAACAAATTATTATTATTATTATTATTATTATTATTATTATTATTATTATTATTATTATTATGAAAGTTATTATTGTTATTATTATATTATCATATTTGACAATGAAGCTGACTTGGACTTAGTTTACTTTGATCCTTCACTATCTAATTGCTATCTATTTTCGATCTATTCGCTATCACGCTAGCTAGCTATTAGCTACATATCTATCTCGCTATCTATTAGCTATGTCCTTGAAAGTTTTGAAAGGCACTTATAAATTAAATGTATTATTATTATTATTATTATTATTATTATTATTATTATTATTATTATTATTATAGCATATTTGACAATAAAGCTGACTTGGACTTTTCTTTACTTTGATAATTTGAAATAATCCTATCTATTTGCTATCTATTTTCGATCTATTATTATTATTATTATTATTAAATTATTTCTTCCCTCCACTGTGTTTGGTTGTTTGAAACGTTTTATATGTTATGTTATTTTTTTAACCCGTTCAGTGATTCTTTAGCATACCACTTGTGTTCAGAATGTATTTTTTTTATGATTTTTAATTCATTAATTACCTATTACTACAAAAATGTCGCCTTAATGCATCACAAAAATGTGCACTTTATAGTGATTAAGCACGAAGATAAAACAAATGTGTTTCAAAGATTGTAAATATGTTATTGGGTGCATGGAGGTGTTAGCATATTAAATTAGCATAACGAGACCAGAGTCAAGCATATTCCAAAATGCCTTGTACTTGACTAATACACAAAATGGCCGCCCATTGCATTGCAAATGTCCATCAATTACATTTTGGTCCTGCCAAAAAGCTTACAATGCCATCCAAAGTGTATTTTATTTTATTTGCAACATAATATCTTGTGCTAATGATGCATTTTTTTTTTTGGGGGGGGGGGGGGGGGGGGGGGGGCAACGTGGCCATTTGGCTCATCCTGGTGATCAAATCTACTAGCATGAGCTCATTCTGGCTTGGACTACAAGGTCAATGGAAAGCATGCAGCTATTGTCCTATCGACCCCCCCCCCCCCCACACTTTAATGACTCTAGGCTTAATAGTTACTCCAAAACATCAACGGGTCGATGGCAAACTACAGCCAACAGGTTCCTTATTAACATGGAGACACTGTGATGGAGTGTGTGTGTGTGTCTGTGTGTGCACTGGGCCACAGATGTTTAGGGGCGGGGTAGTGTGAAATAATGAGTTTTTTAGGAAATGGCTAACAGGCCCATTTTAAGTAAAAAAAAAAAGGAAAAGGTTTCCTTTTTTATGCACGTGGACTTCCCATTTTAGGGGCCATGTTCGGTGCACGAAAGTTTCCTCAATCGCTCATTAGTTGAATGTGAAAAAAGTGCGTATTGTGAAAGTGAACGAGGACTCAAAAAGTCCCTTTCAAAAGTTTCATTCGACGTTGGCGTACATTGAAAACTGTTCATGCTAACAGGATATTAAAAATGGATGAACTGAAATTTTCAAGGAAACAGATCAAAAAACTCGGATCAAATTGCAAGTTGTGCAATTCACAACGAAGACATAAACGTCGATCGTTTATAAATTAAAGCTGTTTCATTTTAAATAATATGCCTCACTTACCAGAGTAAGGATTTTTTTTGTGAGTTAGTATTGGTGATATTTTTTTGGTCAAGAAAAAACGGATCATATCCGTAAAAATCATTCTGCCGTGCATTTTCGATATTTCAAATTAAAGTACGCTTTTATTGTGAAAGTGAAATATTGCAAGGAGAAGCACGGCCAATGTTGCTATTTAAAAAAATATCGCTACATATATGGCATTATGGGTTGCCATGAAGAAAACTTCGCAATGCAAATACAGTACTGCAATGGACCCCCCCCCCCCCCCCAAAAAAAAAAGTGAAGTACGTCTTGCCTTAAGTTAAAAATATACTATGTAAATACTATATATAAAATAATATAAAAAATATAATACAATATAAAAATATACTAAATACTACATATAAAATAATATGAAAATATATAAATTTAATATAAAAATAATAATAGAAAATATACTAAATGCACTTTCCCATTAAAAATGCATGTATATTTTTTGCAATATTTTATTCATCATATCATAAAAACATGTTAAGGCCAAATTATATAAATGGGAAGTTTTATCTTCATTTTAGAATTGCTGCAATGGACCCCCCAAAAAAGTGAAATATGTCTTGCCTTAGGTTAAGAATATACTAAATACTATATAAAAAATAATATTACAAAATATAATATAATATAAAAAGTCATATAAAAATATACTATATATAAAATAATGAACAAATATATTAAAATATATAAATATAATATAAAAATAATAATATAAAATATACTAAATACACTTTCCCATTAAAATTGCATTTACGTATCTTTTTTAGCAATATTTTATATATCATATCATAAAAAAAAAAAACATTTTAAAGCCACATTATATAAATGGGAAGTTTTATCTTCATTTTAGAATTGCTGCAATGGACCCCCCCCAAAAAAGTGAAATACGTCTTGCCTAAGGTTAAAAATACTGTATACTAAATACTATATATAAAATAATATAAAAAATATACTATCATATAAAAAGTCATATAAAAATGTACTAAATATTATATACAAAATAATATGCAAATATATTTAAAATATATACATATAATATAAAAATAATAATATAAAATACACCAAATACACTTTCCCATTAAAAATGCATGTATCTTTTTTAGCAATATTTTAGTATATATCATATCATAAGAAACATTTTAAAGCCACATTACTTTATATATTTTTTGTACTTTTATGTATTAATAACAATCTGCAACCTCGGATCTACATTTCGTGTCATAAATGAGAGCTTGGAGGAAAATCTTGGTCAGCATTTGAAAAGTGCCCTTTGAGCAACATTGCGCAAGCGCATAGATTGAAGAGACAGGCCTAGGCACCTACGTGTCCGAACGGGTCCAGATGGTTGTTGGTCAACTTGAGTTTCTGGAACGAGACCAGTTGCCGCATCCAGTGGGCACCGGTGGCCGGAGAGTCCGGGTGCACGTATAGCCTCCCGGGCATGGCGGGCTCGGCCTTGCCGGTCACCGACCTGGAGGGTCGTAGTTACACGGATCGGTATTGCATCAGTAGGAGGAAGAAAAATAAATAAATAAACGTACGTTAAAGTAATAAAATGAGATTTTAAAAGCAGCCATGCACGCGTAATTACGCGTGACGCGCAAGGCAAAACAACACTGGTGGCTTTGGACTTTGCAAAGAAAACACAGATTAATTAGTTTTAACAGTGTAGTAAGTGTAAAGTAGTATAAAAATAAAGGCAACAAAAAAAACTAATAAATAAAATAGTTTTGCATATGTTTGTGCCAGAATACCGACAGGCGTTTTCTCATTTTTCCCCTCTTTTTAAGGGAGTCAACTATAACAACACGACCGAATCTTCATAATGTAGAATAATATGAGTCACCTAGAAACGTCGCTATTTATTTTTGTTTTTTATTTTAAAAAAAAAGCTAATGTTCCAATTTGGATAGCATTAAAATATACTTACTGTTTAAACAAAACAAAATGATTATTTTCTTTCAAAAATAGACATTTAAAGTGGAGCATAACTTTTTAAACGGCAGTGTGTGTGTGTGTGTGTGTGTGTGTGTGTGTGTGTGTGTGTGTGTGTGTGTGTGTGTGTGTGTGTGTGTGTGTGTGTGTGTGTGTGTGTGTGTGTGTGTGTTTAAAACAGAGCTCAAAACTTTCCATTTCAAAATGTACAAATGACTTCTTTAGGCTTATGACCCCACCCAAAAAAAAAAAATCATACCATTTTTTTAATATTATATTTTTCAGCTTGACATACCATTTATTATCAGCAAACTTGTATCGATGATCATCTGCCGGCACGACATCCATCAGCAGGATATATTTCGTTTTGGGGTTCAGGCCGGTGACTTTCACTTTAAAACTGGGAAACATCCGCCTACAAAGGTGCAAAAAAAATCATCATGGACACCATCAAAAACATTGAAAGTTTTAAAATACAACAACAATGTCGATGTTCCACATAGAACTATTTTAAAATTAATATACATATACATTTAATACGATCGATATTTGTGATGAAAAGCAATCGATTTTGGTCCGTGAGTGTGTGTGTGTGTGTGTGTGTGTGTGTGTGTGTGTGTGTGTGTGTGTGTGTGTGTGTGTGTGTGTGTGTGTGTGTGTGTGTGTGTGTGTGTGTGTGTGTGTGTGTGTGTGTGTGTGTGCGTGCGCGTGACATCTGACCTGCCGGCTTTGGTGATGATCATCTCGGTGCCCACCTCGTGGAACTTCACCCACAGTTCCCTTTCGTGTAGGTACACTTTTATGCCCTCCATACCCTACACAATAAAAAAAC